>NW_027043554.1:0-73210 GCF_036013475.1 Columba livia | reverse complement strand
TAAGGGGAAAGAAAGCCCAAAGAAAGGGGAAACAAAGCCCAAAAAAGGGGAAAGAAAGGGGAAAGAAACCCCAAAGTAAATGGAAAAAAAGGGGAAAGAAAGCCCAAAGAAAGCCCAAAAGAAAGGGGAAAGAAAGCCCAAAGAAAGGGGAAAGAAAGCCCAAGGAAAGCCCAAAGAAAGCCCAAAGAAAGGGGAAATAAAGCCCAAAGAAAGGGGAAAGAAAGCCCAAAGAAAGGGGAAAGAAAGCCCAAAGAAAGGGGAAAGACAGCCCAAAGAAAGGGGAAAGACACCCCAAAGAAAGCCCAAAGAAAGGGGAAAGAAAGCCCAAAGAAAGGGAAAGAAAGCTCAAAGAAAGCCCAAAGAAAGGGGAAAGAAAGCCCAAAGAAAGGGGGAAAGAAAGCCCAAAGAAAGGGGAAAGAAAGCCCAGAGAAAGCCCAAAGAAAGCCCAAAGAAAGGGTAAAGAAAGCCCAAAGAAAAGGGAAAGAAAGCCCAAAGAAAGGGGAAAGAAAGCGCAAGAAAGCGGAAAGAAGCCCAAAGAAAGGGGAATGACAGCCCAAAGAAAGGGGAAAGAAAGCCCCAAAGAAAGGGGAAAGAAAGCCCAAAGAAAGGGGAAAGAAAGCCCAAAGAAAGGGGAAAGAAAGCCCAAGAAAGCCCAAAGAAAGCCCAAAGAAAGTGGAAAGAAAGCCCAAAGAAAGCCCAAAGAAAGCCCAAGAAAAGCCCAAAGAAAGGGGAAAGAAAGCCCAAAGAAAGGGGAAAGAAAGCCCAAGGAAAGCCCAAAGAAAGGGGAAGAAAGCCCAAAGAAAGGGGAAACAAAGCCCAAAGAAAGGAGAAAGAAAGGGGAAAGAAAGCCCAAAGAAAGGGGAAAGAAAGGGGAAAGAAAGCCCAAAGAAAGCCCAAAGAAAGGGGAAAGAAAGCCCAAGGAAAGGGGAAAGAAAGCCCAAAGAAAGGGGAAATAAAGCCCAAAGAAAGGGGAAAGAAAGCCCAGAGAAAGGGGGAAGAAAGCCCAAAGAAAGCCCAAGAAAGGGGAAAGAAAGCCCAAAGAAAGCCCAAAGAAAGGGGAAAGGAACCGCAAAGAAAGCCCAAAGAAAGGGGAAAGAAGCCCAAAGAAAGGGGAAAGAAAGCCCAAGGAAAGGGGAAAGAAAGCCCAAAGAAAGGGGAAAGACACCCCAAAAGAAAGGGGAAAGAAGCCCAAAGAAAGGGGAAAGAAAGCCCAAGAAAGCCCAAAGAAAGCCCAAAGAAAGCCCAAAGAAAGCCCAAAGAACAGGGAAAGAAAGCCAAAGAAAGGGGAAAGAAAGCCCAAAGAAAGGGGAATGACAGCCCAAAGAAAGGGGAAAGAAAGCCCAAAGAAAGGGGAAAGAAAGCCAAAGAAAAGGGGAAAGAAAGCCCAAAGAAAGTGGAGAGAAAGGGGAAAGAAAACCCAAAGAAACCCCAAAGAAAGCCCAAGGAAAGTCCAAAGAAAGGGGAAAGAAACCCAAAGAAAGGGGAAAGAAAGCCCAAAGAAAGCCCAAAGAAAGCCCACAGAAAGGGGAAAGAAAGCCCAAAGAAAGGGGAAAGAAAGCCCAAGAAAGGGGAAAGAAAGCCCAAAGGAAAGGGAAAGAAAGCCCAAAGAAAGCCCAAAGAAAGCCCAAAGAAAGGGGAAAGAAAGCCCAAAGAAAGGGGAAAGAAAGCCCAAAGAAAGGGGAATGACAGCCCAAAGAAATGAAAGGGGAAAGAAAGCCCAAAGAAGGGGAAAGAAAGCCCAAAGAAAGGGGAAAGAAAGCCCAAAGAAATGGGAAAGAAAGCCCAAACAAAGGGGAATGACAGCCCAAAGAAAGGGGAAAGAAAGCCCAAAGAAAGGGAAAGAAAGCCCAAAGAAAGGGGAAAGAAAGCCCAAAGAAAGGGGAAAGAAAGCCCAAAGAAAGGGGGAAAGAAAGCCCAAAGAAAGCCCAAAGAAAGCCCAAAGAAAGTGGAAAGAAAGGGAAAGAAAGCCCAAAGAAAGCCCAAAGAAAGCCCAAAGAAAGCCCACAAAAAGCCCAAAGAAATCCCAAAGAAAGCCCAAAGAAAGCCCAAAGAAATGTCAAAGAAAGGGGAAAGAAAGCCCAAAGAAAGGGGAAAGAAAGCCCAAAGAAAGGGGAATGACAGCCCAAAGAAAGGGGAAAGAAAGCCAAAGAAATCCCAAAGAAAGTGGAAAGAAAGGGGAAAGAAAGCCCAAAGAAAGCCCAAAGAAAGCTCAAGGAAAGCCCAAAGAAAGGGGAAAGAAAGCCCAAAGAAAGGGGAATGACAGCCCAAAGAAAGGGGAAAGAAAGCCCAAAGAAAGGGGAAAGAAAGGGGAAAGAAAGCCCAAAGAAAGGGGAAAGAAAGCCCAAAGAAAGCCCAAAGAAAGGGGAAAGAAAGCACAAAGAAATACCAAAGAAAGGAGAAAGAAAGCCCAAAGAAAGGGGAAAGAAAGCCCAAAGAAAGGGGAAAGAAAGCCCAAAGAAAGGGGAAAGACAGCCCAAAGAAAGGGGAAAGAAAGCCCAAAGAAAGGGGAAAGAAAGCCCAAAGAAAGCCCAAAGAAAGGGGAAAGAAAGCCCAAAGAAAAGGGAAAGAAAGCCCAAAGAATGCCCAAAGAAAGCGGAAAGAAAGCCCAAAGAAAGCCTAAAGAAAGCCTAAAGAAAAGCCTAAAGAAAGGGGAAACAAAGCCCAAAGAAAGGAGAAAGAAAGCCCAAAGAAAGGGGAAAGAAAGCCCAAAGAAAGGGGAAAGAAAGCCCAAAGAAAGGGGAAAGACACCCCAAAGAAAGCCCAAAGAAAGGGGAAAGAAAGCCCAAAGAAAGGGGAAAGAAAGCTCAAAGAAAGCCCAAAGAAAGGGGAAAGAAAGCCCAAAGAAAGGGGAAAGAAAGCCCAAAGAAAGGGGAAAGAAAGCCCAGAGGAAGCCCAAAGAAAGCCCAAAGAAAGCCCAAAGAAAGCCCAAAGAAAAGGGAAAGAAAGCCCAAAGAAAGGGGAAAGAAAGCGCAAAGAAAGCGGAAAGAAGCCCAAAGAAAGGGGAATGACAGCCCAAAGAAAGGGGAAAGAAAGCCAAAGAAAGGGGAAAGAAAGCGCAAAGAAAGGGGAAAGAAAGCCAAAGAAAGGGGAAAGAAAGCCAAGAAAGCCCAAAGAAAGCCCAAAGAAAGTGGAAAGAAAGCCCAAAGAAAGCCCAAAGAAAGCCCAAGAAAAGCCCAAAGAAAGGGGAAAGAAAGCCCAAAGAAAGGGGAAGAAAGCCCAAGGAAAGCCCAAAGAAAGGGGAAAGAAAGCCCAAAGAAAGGGGAAACAAAGCCCAAAGAAAGGGGAAAGAAAGGGGAAAGAAAGCCCAAAGAAAGGGGAAAGAAAGGGGAAGAAAGCCCAAAGAAAGCCCAAAGAAAGGGGAAAGAAAGCCCAAGGAAAGGGGAAAGAAAGCCCAAAGAAAGGGGAAATAAAGCCCAAAGAAAGGGGAAAGAAAGCCCAGAGAAAGGGGGAAGAAAGCCCAAAGAAAGCCCAAAGAAAGGGGAAAGAAAGCCCAAAGAAAGCCCAAAGAAAGGGGAAAGGAAGCGCAAAGAAAGCACAAAGAAAGGGGAAAGAAAGCCCAAAGAAAGGGGAAAGAAAGCCCAAGGAAAGGGGAAAGAAAGCCCAAAGAAAGGGGAAAGACACCCCAAAGAAAGCCCGAAGAAAGGGGAAAGAAAGCCCAAAGAAAGGGGAAAGAAAGCTCAAAGAAAGCCCAAAGAAAGGGGAAAGAAAGCCCAAAGAAAGGGGAAAGAAAGCCCAAAGAAAGGGGATAGAAAGCCCAAAGAAAGGGGAAAGAAAGCCCAAAGAAATGGGAAAGAAAGCCCAAAGAAAGGGGAAAGAAAGCCCAGAGAAAGCCCAAAGAAAGCCCAAAGAAAGCCCAAAGAAAGCCCAAAGAAAAGGGAAAGAAAGCCCAAAGAAAGGGGAAAGAAAGCCCAAAGAAAGGGGAATGACAGCCCAAAGAAAGGGGAAAGAAAGCCCAAAGAAAGGGGAAGAAAGCCCAAAGAAAGGGGAAAGAAAGCCCAAAGA
Source organism: Columba livia (assembly GCF_036013475.1). NCBI lineage: Eukaryota > Metazoa > Chordata > Aves > Columbiformes > Columbidae > Columba > Columba livia. Next base: position 69,208 of record NW_027043554.1, on the reverse strand, counting down.
AAGGGGAAAGAAAGCCCAAAGAAAGCACAAAGAAAGGGGAAAGAAAGCCTATGAAAGCCCAAAGAAAGTGGAAAGAAAGGGGAAAGAAAACCCAAAGAAAGCCCAAAGAAAGCCCAAGGAAAGCCCAAAGAAAGGGCGAAAATAGCCCAAAGAACGGGGAAAGAAAGCCCAAAGAAAGCCCACAGAAAGGGGAAAGAAATCCCAAAGAAAGGGGAAAGAAAGCCCAAAGAAAGCCCAAAGAAAGCCCAAAGAAAGCCCAAAGAAAGGGGAAAGAAAGCCCAAAGAAAGGGGAAAGGAAGCCCAAAGAAAGAGGAATGACAGCCCAAAGAAAGGGGAAAGAAAGCCCAAAGAAAGGGGAAAGAAAGCCCAAAGAGAGGGGAAAGAAAGCCCAAAGAAAGGGGAAAGAAATCCCAAGAAAGCCCAAAGAAAGTGGAAAGAAAGGGGAAAGAAAGCCCAAAGAAAGCCCAAAGAAAGCCCAAGGAAAGCCCAAAGAAAGGGGAAAGAAAGCCCAAAGAAAGGGGAAAGAAAGCCCAAAGAAAGCCCAAAGAAAGGGGAAAGAAAGCCCAAAGAAAGGGGAAACAAAGCCCAAAAAAGGGGAAAGAAAGGGGAAAGAAACCCCAAAGTAAATGGAAAAAAAGGGGAAAGAAAGCCCAAAGAAAGCCCAAAGAAAGGGGAAAGAAAGCCCAAAGAAAGGGGAAAGAAAGCCCAAGGAAAGCCCAAAGAAAGCCCAAAGAAAGGGGAAATAAAGCCCAAAGAAAGGGGAAAGAAAGCCCAAAGAAAGGGGAAAGAAAGCCCAAAGAAAGGGGAAAGACAGCCCAAAGAAAGGGGAAAGACACCCCAAAGAAAGCCCAAAGAAAGGGGAAAGAAAGCCCAAAGAAAGGGGAAAGAAAGCTCAAAGAAAGCCCAAAGAAAGGGGAAAGAAAGCCCAAAGAAAGGGGAAAGAAAGCCCAAAGAAAGGGGAAAGAAAGCCCAGAGAAAGCCCAAAGAAAGCCCAAAGAAAGGGTAAAGAAAGCCCAAAGAAAAGGGAAAGAAAGCCCAAAGAAAGGGGAAAGAAAGCGCAAAGAAAGCGGAAAGAAGCCCAAAGAAAGGGGAATGACAGCCCAAAGAAAGGGGAAAGAAAGCCCAAAGAAAGGGGAAAGAAAGCCCAAAGAAAGGGGAAAGAAAGCCCAAAGAAAGGGGAAAGAAAGCCCAAGAAAGCCCAAAGAAAGCCCAAAGAAAGTGGAAAGAAAGCCCAAAGAAAGCCCAAAGAAAGCCCAAGAAAAGCCCAAAGAAAGGGGAAAGAAAGCCCAAAGAAAGGGGAAAGAAAGCCCAAGGAAAGCCCAAAGAAAGGGGAAAGAAAGCCCAAAGAAAGGGGAAACAAAGCCCAAAGAAAGGAGAAAGAAAGGGGAAAGAAAGCCCAAAGAAAGGGGAAAGAAAGGGGAAAGAAAGCCCAAAGAAAGCCCAAAGAAAGGGGAAAGAAAGCCCAAGGAAAGGGGAAAGAAAGCCCAAAGAAAGGGGAAATAAAGCCCAAAGAAAGGGGAAAGAAAGCCCAGAGAAAGGGGGAAGAAAGCCCAAAGAAAGCCCAAAGAAAGGGGAAAGAAAGCCCAAAGAAAGCCCAAAGAAAGGGGAAAGGAACCGCAAAGAAAGCCCAAAGAAAGGGGAAAGAAAGCCCAAAGAAAGGGGAAAGAAAGCCCAAGGAAAGGGGAAAGAAAGCCCAAAGAAAGGGGAAAGACACCCCAAAGAAAGGGGAAAGAAAGCCCAAAGAAAGGGGAAAGAAAGCCCAGAGAAAGCCCAAAGAAAGCCCAAAGAAAGCCCAAAGAAAGCCCAAAGAACAGGGAAAGAAAGCCCAAAGAAAGGGGAAAGAAAGCCCAAAGAAAGGGGAATGACAGCCCAAAGAAAGGGGAAAGAAAGCCCAAAGAAAGGGGAAAGAAAGCCCAAAGAAAGGGGAAAGAAAGCCCAAAGAAAGTGGAGAGAAAGGGGAAAGAAAACCCAAAGAAACCCCAAAGAAAGCCCAAGGAAAGTCCAAAGAAAGGGGAAAGAAAACCCAAAGAAAGGGGAAAGAAAGCCCAAAGAAAGCCCAAAGAAAGCCCACAGAAAGGGGAAAGAAAGCCCAAAGAAAGGGGAAAGAAAGCCCAAAGAAAGGGGAAAGAAAGCCCAAAGAAAGGGGAAAGAAAGCCCAAAGAAAGCCCAAAGAAAGCCCAAAGAAAGGGGAAAGAAAGCCCAAAGAAAGGGGAAAGAAAGCCCAAAGAAAGGGGAATGACAGCCCAAAGAAAGGGGAAAGAAAGCCCAAAGAAAGGGGAAAGAAAGCCCAAAGAAAGGGGAAAGAAAGCCCAAAGAAAGGGGAAAGAAAGCCCAAAGAAATGGGAAAGAAAGCCCAAACAAAGGGGAATGACAGCCCAAAGAAAGGGGAAAGAAAGCCCAAAGAAAGGGGAAAGAAAGCCCAAAGAAAGGGGAAAGAAAGCCCAAAGAAAGGGGAAAGAAAGCCCAAAGAAAGGGGAAAGAAAGCCCAAAGAAAGCCCAAAGAAAGCCCAAAGAAAGTGGAAAGAAAGGGGAAAGAAAGCCCAAAGAAAGCCCAAAGAAAGCCCAAAGAAAGCCCACAAAAAGCCCAAAGAAATCCCAAAGAAAGCCCAAAGAAAGCCCAAAGAAATGTCAAAGAAAGGGGAAAGAAAGCCCAAAGAAAGGGGAAAGAAAGCCCAAAGAAAGGGGAATGACAGCCCAAAGAAAGGGGAAAGAAAGCCCAAAGAAATCCCAAAGAAAGTGGAAAGAAAGGGGAAAGAAAGCCCAAAGAAAGCCCAAAGAAAGCTCAAGGAAAGCCCAAAGAAAGGGGAAAGAAAGCCCAAAGAAAGGGGAATGACAGCCCAAAGAAAGGGGAAAGAAAGCCCAAAGAAAGGGGAAAGAAAGGGGAAAGAAAGCCCAAAGAAAGGGGAAAGAAAGCCCAAAGAAAGCCCAAAGAAAGGGGAAAGAAAGCGCAAAGAAATACCAAAGAAAGGAGAAAGAAAGCCCAAAGAAAGGGGAAAGAAAGCCCAAAGAAAGGGGAAAGAAAGCCCAAAGAAAGGGGAAAGACAGCCCAAAGAAAGGGGAAAGAAAGCCCAAAGAAAGGGGAAAGAAAGCCCAAAGAAAGCCCAAAGAAAGGGGAAAGAAAGCCCAAAGAAAAGGGAAAGAAAGCCCAAAGAATGCCCAAAGAAAGCGGAAAGAAAGCCCAAAGAAAGCCTAAAGAAAGCCTAAAGAAAGCCTAAAGAAAGGGGAAACAAAGCCCAAAGAAAGGAGAAAGAAAGCCCAAAGAAAGGGGAAAGAAAGCCCAAAGAAAGGGGAAAGAAAGCCCAAAGAAAGGGGAAAGACACCCCAAAGAAAGCCCAAAGAAAGGGGAAAGAAAGCCCAAAGAAAGGGGAAAGAAAGCTCAAAGAAAGCCCAAAGAAAGGGGAAAGAAAGCCCAAAGAAAGGGGAAAGAAAGCCCAAAGAAAGGGGAAAGAAAGCCCAGAGGAAGCCCAAAGAAAGCCCAAAGAAAGCCCAAAGAAAGCCCAAAGAAAAGGGAAAGAAAGCCCAAAGAAAGGGGAAAGAAAGCGCAAAGAAAGCGGAAAGAAGCCCAAAGAAAGGGGAATGACAGCCCAAAGAAAGGGGAAAGAAAGCCCAAAGAAAGGGGAAAGAAAGCGCAAAGAAAGGGGAAAGAAAGCCCAAAGAAAGGGGAAAGAAAGCCCAAGAAAGCCCAAAGAAAGCCCAAAGAAAGTGGAAAGAAAGCCCAAAGAAAGCCCAAAGAAAGCCCAAGAAAAGCCCAAAGAAAGGGGAAAGAAAGCCCAAAGAAAGGGGAAAGAAAGCCCAAGGAAAGCCCAAAGAAAGGGGAAAGAAAGCCCAAAGAAAGGGGAAACAAAGCCCAAAGAAAGGGGAAAGAAAGGGGAAAGAAAGCCCAAAGAAAGGGGAAAGAAAGGGGAAAGAAAGCCCAAAGAAAGCCCAAAGAAAGGGGAAAGAAAGCCCAAGGAAAGGGGAAAGAAAGCCCAAAGAAAGGGGAAATAAAGCCCAAAGAAAGGGGAAAGAAAGCCCAGAGAAAGGGGGAAGAAAGCCCAAAGAAAGCCCAAAGAAAGGGGAAAGAAAGCCCAAAGAAAGCCCAAAGAAAGGGGAAAGGAAGCGCAAAGAAAGCACAAAGAAAGGGGAAAGAAAGCCCAAAGAAAGGGGAAAGAAAGCCCAAGGAAAGGGGAAAGAAAGCCCAAAGAAAGGGGAAAGACACCCCAAAGAAAGCCCGAAGAAAGGGGAAAGAAAGCCCAAAGAAAGGGGAAAGAAAGCTCAAAGAAAGCCCAAAGAAAGGGGAAAGAAAGCCCAAAGAAAGGGGAAAGAAAGCCCAAAGAAAGGGGATAGAAAGCCCAAAGAAAGGGGAAAGAAAGCCCAAAGAAAGGGGAAAGAAAGCCCAGAGAAAGCCCAAAGAGAGCCCAAAGAAAGCCCAAAGAAAGCCCAAAGAACAGGGAAAGAAAGCCCAAAGAAAGGGGAAAGAAAGCCCAAAGAAAGGGGAATGACAGCCCAAAGAAAGGGGAAAGAAAGCCCAAAGAAAGGGGAAAGAAAGCCCAAAGAAAGGGGAAAGAAAGCCCAAAGAAAGTGGAAAGAAAGGGGAAAGAAAACCCAAAGAAACCCCAAAGAAAGCCCAAGGAAAGTCCAAAGAAAGGGGAAAGAAAACCCAAAGAAAGGGGAAAGAAAGCCCAAAGAAAGCCCAAAGAAAGCCCACAGAAAGGGGAAAGAAAGCCCAAAGAAAGGGGAAAGAAAGCCCAAAGAAAGGGGAAAGAAAGCCCAAAGAAAGGGGAAAGAAAGCCCAAAGAAAGCCCAAAGAAAGCCCAAAGAAAGGGGAAAGAAAGCCCAAAGAAAGGGGAAATAAAGCCCAAAGAAAGGGGAAAGAAAGCCCAGAGAAAGGGGGAAGAAAGCCCAAAGAAAGCCCAAAGAAAGGGGAAAGAAAGCCCAAAGAAAGCCCAAAGAAAGGGGAAAGGAAGCGCAAAGAAAGCACAAAGAAAGGGGAAAGAAAGCCCAAAGAAAGGGGAAAGAAAGCCCAAGGAAAGGGGAAAGAAAGCCCAAAGAAAGGGGAAAGACACCCCAAAGAAAGCCCGAAGAAAGGGGAAAGAAAGCCCAAAGAAAGGGGAAAGAAAGCTCAAAGAAAGCCCAAAGAAAGGGGAAAGAAAGCCCAAAGAAAGGGGAAAGAAAGCCCAAAGAAAGGGGATAGAAAGCCCAAAGAAAGGGGAAAGAAAGCCCAAAGAAAGGGGAAAGAAAGCCCAGAGAAAGCCCAAAGAGAGCCCAAAGAAAGCCCAAAGAAAGCCCAAAGAACAGGGAAAGAAAGCCCAAAGAAAGGGGAAAGAAAGCCCAAAGAAAGGGGAATGACAGCCCAAAGAAAGGGGAAAGAAAGCCCAAAGAAAGGGGAAAGAAAGCCCAAAGAAAGGGGAAAGAAAGCCCAAAGAAAGTGGAAAGAAAGGGGAAAGAAAACCCAAAGAAACCCCAAAGAAAGCCCAAGGAAAGTCCAAAGAAAGGGGAAAGAAAACCCAAAGAAAGGGGAAAGAAAGCCCAAAGAAAGCCCAAAGAAAGCCCACAGAAAGGGGAAAGAAAGCCCAAAGAAAGGGGAAAGAAAGCCCAAAGAAAGGGGAAAGAAAGCCCAAAGAAAGGGGAAAGAAAGCCCAAAGAAAGCCCAAAGAAAGCCCAAAGAAAGGGGAAAGAAAGCCCAAAGAAAGGGGAAAGAAAGCCCAAAGAAAGGGGAATGACAGCCCAAAGAAAGGGGAAAGAAAGCCCAAAGAAAGGGGAAAGAAAGCCCAAAGAAAGGGGAAAGAAAGCCCAAAGAAAGGGGAAAGAAAGCCCAAAGAAATGGGAAAGAATGCCCAAACAAAGGGGAATGACAGCCCAAAGAAAGGGGAAAGAAAGCCCAAAGAAAGGGGAAAGAAAGCCCAAAGAAAGGGGAAAGAAAGCCCAAAGAAAGGGGAAAGAAAGCCCAAAGAAAGGGGAAAGAAAGCCCAAAGAAAGCCCAAAGAAAGCCCAAAGAAAGTGGAAAGAAAGGGGAAAGAAAGCCCAAAGAAAGCCCAAAGAAAGCCCAAAGAAAGCCCACAAAAAGCCCAAAGAAATCCCAAAGAAAGCCCAAAGAAAGCCCAAAGAAATGTCAAAGAAAGGGGAAAGAAAGCCCAAAGAAAGGGGAAAGAAAGCCCAAAGAAAGGGGAATGACAGCCCAAAGAAAGGGGAAAGAAAGCCCAAAGAAATCCCAAAGAAAGTGGAAAGAAAGGGGAAAGAAAGCCCAAAGAAAGCCCAAAGAAAGCTCAAGGAAAGCCCAAAGAAAGGGGAAAGAAAGCCCAAAGAAAGGGGAATGACAGCCCAAAGAAAGGGGAAAGAAAGCCCAAAGAAAGGGGAAAGAAAGGGGAAAGAAAGCCCAAAGAAAGGGGAAAGAAAGCCCAAAGAAAGCCCAAAGAAAGGGGAAAGAAAGCGCAAAGAAATACCAAAGAAAGGAGAAAGAAAGCCCAAAGAAAGGGGAAAGAAAGCCCAAAGAAAGGGGAAAGAAAGCCCAAAGAAAGGGGAAAGACAGCCCAAAGAAAGGGGAAAGAAAGCCCAAAGAAAGGGGAAAGAAAGCCCAAAGAAAGCCCAAAGAAAGGGGAAAGAAAGCCCAAAGAAAAGGGAAAGAAAGCCCAAAGAATGCCCAAAGAAAGCGGAAAGAAAGCCCAAAGAAAGCCTAAAGAAAGCCTAAAGAAAGCCTAAAGAAAGGGGAAACAAAGCCCAAAGAAAGGAGAAAGAAAGCCCAAAGAAAGGGGAAAGAAAGCCCAAAGAAAGGGGAAAGAAAGCCCAAAGAAAGGGGAAAGACACCCCAAAGAAAGCCCAAAGAAAGGGGAAAGAAAGCCCAAAGAAAGGGGAAAGAAAGCTCAAAGAAAGCCCAAAGAAAGGGGAAAGAAAGCCCAAAGAAAGGGGAAAGAAAGCCCAAAGAAAGGGGAAAGAAAGCCCAGAGGAAGCCCAAAGAAAGCCCAAAGAAAGCCCAAAGAAAGCCCAAAGAAAAGGGAAAGAAAGCCCAAAGAAAGGGGAAAGAAAGCGCAAAGAAAGCGGAAAGAAGCCCAAAGAAAGGGGAATGACAGCCCAAAGAAAGGGGAAAGAAAGCCCAAAGAAAGGGGAAAGAAAGCGCAAAGAAAGGGGAAAGAAAGCCCAAAGAAAGGGGAAAGAAAGCCCAAGAAAGCCCAAAGAAAGCCCAAAGAAAGTGGAAAGAAAGCCCAAAGAAAGCCCAAAGAAAGCCCAAGAAAAGCCCAAAGAAAGGGGAAAGAAAGCCCAAAGAAAGGGGAAAGAAAGCCCAAGGAAAGCCCAAAGAAAGGGGAAAGAAAGCCCAAAGAAAGGGGAAACAAAGCCCAAAGAAAGGGGAAAGAAAGGGGAAAGAAAGCCCAAAGAAAGGGGAAAGAAAGGGGAAAGAAAGCCCAAAGAAAGCCCAAAGAAAGGGGAAAGAAAGCCCAAGGAAAGGGGAAAGAAAGCCCAAAGAAAGGGGAAATAAAGCCCAAAGAAAGGGGAAAGAAAGCCCAGAGAAAGGGGGAAGAAAGCCCAAAGAAAGCCCAAAGAAAGGGGAAAGAAAGCCCAAAGAAAGCCCAAAGAAAGGGGAAAGGAAGCGCAAAGAAAGCACAAAGAAAGGGGAAAGAAAGCCCAAAGAAAGGGGAAAGAAAGCCCAAGGAAAGGGGAAAGAAAGCCCAAAGAAAGGGGAAAGACACCCCAAAGAAAGCCCGAAGAAAGGGGAAAGAAAGCCCAAAGAAAGGGGAAAGAAAGCTCAAAGAAAGCCCAAAGAAAGGGGAAAGAAAGCCCAAAGAAAGGGGAAAGAAAGCCCAAAGAAAGGGGATAGAAAGCCCAAAGAAAGGGGAAAGAAAGCCCAAAGAAAGGGGAAAGAAAGCCCAGAGAAAGCCCAAAGAGAGCCCAAAGAAAGCCCAAAGAAAGCCCAAAGAACAGGGAAAGAAAGCCCAAAGAAAGGGGAAAGAAAGCCCAAAGAAAGGGGAATGACAGCCCAAAGAAAGGGGAAAGAAAGCCCAAAGAAAGGGGAAAGAAAGCCCAAAGAAAGGGGAAAGAAAGCCCAAAGAAAGTGGAAAGAAAGGGGAAAGAAAACCCAAAGAAACCCCAAAGAAAGCCCAAGGAAAGTCCAAAGAAAGGGGAAAGAAAACCCAAAGAAAGGGGAAAGAAAGCCCAAAGAAAGCCCAAAGAAAGCCCACAGAAAGGGGAAAGAAAGCCCAAAGAAAGGGGAAAGAAAGCCCAAAGAAAGGGGAAAGAAAGCCCAAAGAAAGGGGAAAGAAAGCCCAAAGAAAGCCCAAAGAAAGCCCAAAGAAAGGGGAAAGAAAGCCCAAAGAAAGGGGAAATAAAGCCCAAAGAAAGGGGAAAGAAAGCCCAGAGAAAGGGGGAAGAAAGCCCAAAGAAAGCCCAAAGAAAGGGGAAAGAAAGCCCAAAGAAAGCCCAAAGAAAGGGGAAAGGAAGCGCAAAGAAAGCACAAAGAAAGGGGAAAGAAAGCCCAAAGAAAGGGGAAAGAAAGCCCAAGGAAAGGGGAAAGAAAGCCCAAAGAAAGGGGAAAGACACCCCAAAGAAAGCCCGAAGAAAGGGGAAAGAAAGCCCAAAGAAAGGGGAAAGAAAGCTCAAAGAAAGCCCAAAGAAAGGGGAAAGAAAGCCCAAAGAAAGGGGAAAGAAAGCCCAAAGAAAGGGGATAGAAAGCCCAAAGAAAGGGGAAAGAAAGCCCAAAGAAAGGGGAAAGAAAGCCCAGAGAAAGCCCAAAGAGAGCCCAAAGAAAGCCCAAAGAAAGCCCAAAGAACAGGGAAAGAAAGCCCAAAGAAAGGGGAAAGAAAGCCCAAAGAAAGGGGAATGACAGCCCAAAGAAAGGGGAAAGAAAGCCCAAAGAAAGGGGAAAGAAAGCCCAAAGAAAGGGGAAAGAAAGCCCAAAGAAAGTGGAAAGAAAGGGGAAAGAAAACCCAAAGAAACCCCAAAGAAAGCCCAAGGAAAGTCCAAAGAAAGGGGAAAGAAAACCCAAAGAAAGGGGAAAGAAAGCCCAAAGAAAGCCCAAAGAAAGCCCACAGAAAGGGGAAAGAAAGCCCAAAGAAAGGGGAAAGAAAGCCCAAAGAAAGGGGAAAGAAAGCCCAAAGAAAGGGGAAAGAAAGCCCAAAGAAAGCCCAAAGAAAGCCCAAAGAAAGGGGAAAGAAAGCCCAAAGAAAGGGGAAAGAAAGCCCAAAGAAAGGGGAATGACAGCCCAAAGAAAGGGGAAAGAAAGCCCAAAGAAAGGGGAAAGAAAGCCCAAAGAAAGGGGAAAGAAAGCCCAAAGAAAGGGGAAAGAAAGCCCAAAGAAATGGGAAAGAATGCCCAAACAAAGGGGAATGACAGCCCAAAGAAAGGGGAAAGAAAGCCCAAAGAAAGGGGAAAGAAAGCCCAAAGAAAGGGGAAAGAAAGCCCAAAGAAAGGGGAAAGAAAGCCCAAAGAAAGGGGAAAGAAAGCCCAAAGAAAGCCCAAAGAAAGCCCAAGAAAAGTGGAAAGAAAGGGGAAAGAAAGCCCAAAGAAAGCCCAAAGAAAGCCCAAAGAAAGCCCACAGAAAGCCCAAAGAAATCCCAAAGAAAGCCCAAAGAAAGCCCAAAGAAATGTCAAAGAAAGGGGAAAGAAAGCCCAAAGAAAGGGGAAAGAAAGCCCAAAGAAAGGGGAATGACAGCCCAAAGAAAGGGGAAAGAAAGCCCAAAGAAATCCCAAAGAAAGTGGAAAGAAAGGGGAAAGAAAGCCAAAGAAAGCCCAAAGAAAGCTCAAGGAAAGCCCAAAGAAAGGGGAAAGAAAGCCCAAAGAAAGGGGAATGACAGCCCAAAGAAAGGGGAAAGAAAGCCCAAAGAAAGGGGAAAGAAAGGGGAAAGAAAGCCCAAAGAAAGGGGAAAGAAAGCCCAAAGAAAGCCCAAAGAAAGGGGAAAGAAAGCGCAAAGAAATACCAAAGAAAGGAGAAAGAAAGCCCAAAGAAAGGGGAAAGAAAGCCCAAAGAAAGGGGAAAGAAAGCCCAAAGAAAGGGGAAAGACAGCCCAAAGAATGGAGAAAGAAAGCCCAAAGAAAGGGGAAAGAAAGCCCAAAGAAAGCCCAAAGAAAGGGGAAAGAAAGCCCAAAGAAAAGGGAAAGAAAGCCCAAAGAATGCCCAAAGAAAGCAGAAAGAAATCCCAAAGAAAGCCTAAAGAAAGCCTAAAGAAAGCCTAAAGAAAGGGGAAACAAAGCCCAAAGAAAGGGGAAAGAAAGCCCAAAGAAAGCCCAAAGAAAGGGGAAAGAAAGCCCAAAGAAAGGGGAAAGAAAGCCCAAAGAAAGCCCAAAGAAAGGGGAAAGAAAGCGCAAAGAAATACCAAAGAAAGGAGAAAGAAAGCCCAAAGAAAGGGGAAAGAAAGCCCAAAGAAAGGGGAAAGAAAGCCCAAAGAAAGGGGAAAGACAGCCCAAAGAAAGGGGAAAGAAAGCCCAAAGAAAGGGGAAAGAAAGCCCAAAGAAAGCCCAAAGAAAGGGGAAAGAAAGCCCAAAGAAAAGGGAAAGAAAGCCCAAGGAATGCCCAAAGAAAGCAGAAAGAAAGCCCAAAGAAAGCCTAAAGAAAGCCTAAAGAAAGCCTAAAGAAAGGGGAAACAAAGCCCAAAGAAAGGGGAAAGAAAGCCCAAAGAAAGCCCAAAGAAAGGGGAAAGAAAGCCCAAAGAAAGGGGAAAGAAAGCCCAAAGAAAGCCCAAAGAAAGCCCAAAGAAATTGGAAAGAAAGGGGAAAGAAAGCCCAAAGAAAGCCCAAATAAATCCCAAAGAAAGCCCACAGAAAGCCCAAAGAAAGCCCAAAGAAAGCCCAAAGAAAGCCCAAAGAAAGCCCAAAGAAAGGCCAAAGAAAGGGGAAAGAAATCCCAAAGAAAGGGGAAAGAAAGCCCAAAGAAAGGGGAAAGAAAGCCCAAAGAAAGGGGAAAGAAAGCCCAAAGAAAGGGGAAAGAAAGCCCAAAGAAAGCCCAAAGAAAGTGGAAAGAAAGGGGAAAGAAAGCCCAAAGAAAGACCAAGGAAAGCCCAAAGAAAGGGGAAAGAAAGCCCAAAGAAAGGGGAATGACAGCCCAAAGAAAGGGGAAAGAAAGCCCAAAGAAAGGGGAAAGAAATCCCAAAGAAAGGGGAAAGAAAGCCCAAAGTAAGGGGAAAGAAAGCCCAAAGAAAGCCTAAAGAAAGCCCAAAGAAAGTGGAAAGAAAGGGGAAAGAAAGCCCAAAGAAAGCCCAAAGAAAGTGGAAAGAAAGCCCAAAGAAAGGGGAAACAAAGCCCAAAGAAAGGGGAAAGAAAGGGGAAAGAAAGCCCAAAGAAAGGGGAAAGAAAGGGGAAAGAAAGCCCAAAGAAAGCCCAAAGAAAGGGGAAAGAAAGCCCAAGGAAAGGGGAAAGAAAGCCCAAAGAAAGGGGAAATAAAGCCCAAAGAAAGGGGAAAGAAAGCCCAGAGAAAGGGGGAAGAAAGCCCAAAGAAAGCCCAAAGAAAGGGGAAAGAAAGCCCAAAGAAAGCCCAAAGAAAGGGGAAAGGAAGCGCAAAGAAAGCACTAAGAAAGGGGAAAGAAAGCCCAAAGAAAGGGGAAAGAAAGCCCAAGGAAAGGGGAAAGAAAGCCCAAAGAAAGGGGAAAGACACCCCAAAGAAAGCCCGAAGAAAGGGGAAAGAAAGCCCAAAGAAAGGGGAAAGAAAGCTCAAAGAAAGCCCAAAGAAAGGGGAAAGAAAGCCCAAAGAAAGGGGAAAGAAAGCCCAAAGAAAGGGGATAGAAAGCCCAAAGAAAGGGGAAAGAAAGCCCAAAGAAAGGGGAAAGAAAGCCCAGAGAAAGCCCAAAGAGAGCCCAAAGAAAGCCCAAAGAAAGCCCAAAGAACAGGGAAAGAAAGCCCAAAGAAAGGGGAAAGAAAGCCCAAAGAAAGGGGAATGACAGCCCAAAGAAAGGGGAAAGAAAGCCCAAAGAAAGGGGAAAGAAAGCCCAAAGAAAGGGGAAAGAAAGCCCAAAGAAAGTGGAAAGAAAGGGGAAAGAAAACCCAAAGAAACCCCAAAGAAAGCCCAAGGAAAGTCCAAAGAAAGGGGAAAGAAAACCCAAAGAAAGGGGAAAGAAAGCCCAAAGAAAGCCCAAAGAAAGCCCACAGAAAGGGGAAAGAAAGCCCAAAGAAAGGGGAAAGAAAGCCCAAAGAAAGGGGAAAGAAAGCCCAAAGAAAGGGGAAAGAAAGCCCAAAGAAAGCCCAAAGAAAGCCCAAAGAAAGGGGAAAGAAAGCCCAAAGAAAGGGGAAAGAAAGCCCAAAGAAAGGGGAATGACAGCCCAAAGAAAGGGGAAAGAAAGCCCAAAGAAAGGGGAAAGAAAGCCCAAAGAAAGGGGAAAGAAAGCCCAAAGAAAGGGGAAAGAAAGCCCAAAGAAATGGGAAAGAATGCCCAAACAAAGGGGAATGACAGCCCAAAGAAAGGGGAAAGAAAGCCCAAAGAAAGGGGAAAGAAAGCCCAAAGAAAGGGGAAAGAAAGCCCAAAGAAAGGGGAAAGAAAGCCCAAAGAAATGGGAAAGAATGCCCAAACAAAGGGGAATGACAGCCCAAAGAAAGGGGAAAGAAAGCCCAAAGAAAGGGGAAAGAAAGCCCAAAGAAAGGGGAAAGAAAGCCCAAAGAAAGGGGAAAGAAAGCCCAAAGAAAGGGGAAAGAAAGCCCAAAGAAAGCCCAAAGAAAGCCCAAGAAAAGTGGAAAGAAAGGGGAAAGAAAGCCCAAAGAAAGCCCAAAGAAAGCCCAAAGAAAGCCCACAGAAAGCCCAAAGAAATCCCAAAGAAAGCCCAAAGAAAGCCCAAAGAAATGTCAAAGAAAGGGGAAAGAAAGCCCAAAGAAAGGGGAAAGAAAGCCCAAAGAAAGGGGAATGACAGCCCAAAGAAAGGGGAAAGAAAGCCCAAAGAAATCCCAAAGAAAGTGGAAAGAAAGGGGAAAGAAAGCCCAAAGAAAGCCCAAAGAAAGCTCAAGGAAAGCGCAAAGAAAGGGGAAAGAAAGCCCAAAGAAAGGGGAATGACAGCCCAAAGAAAGGGGAAAGAAAGCCCAAAGAAAGGGGAAAGAAAGGGGAAAGAAAGCCCAAAGAAAGGGGAAAGAAAGCCCAAAGAAAGCCCAAAGAAAGGGGAAAGAAAGCGCAAAGAAATACCAAAGAAAGGAGAAAGAAAGCCCAAAGAAAGGGGAAAGAAAGCCCAAAGAAAGGGGAAAGAAAGCCCAAAGAAAGGGGAAAGACAGCCCAAAGAAAGGAGAAAGAAAGCCCAAAGAAAGGGGAAAGAAAGCCCAAAGAAAGCCCAAAGAAAGGGGAAAGAAAGCCCAAAGAAAAGGGAAAGAAAGCCCAAAGAATGCCCAAAGAAAGCAGAAAGAAAGCCCAAAGAAAGCCTAAAGAAAGCCTAAAGAAAGCCTAAAGAAAGGGGAAACAAAGCCCAAAGAAAGGGGAAAGAAAGCCCAAAGAAAGCCCAAAGAAAGGGGAAAGAAAGCCCAAAGAAAGGGGAAAGAAAGCCCAAAGAAAGCCCAAAGAAAGGGGAAAGAAAGCGCAAAGAAATACCAAAGAAAGGAGAAAGAAAGCCCAAAGAAAGGGGAAAGAAAGCCCAAAGAAAGGGGAAAGAAAGCCCAAAGAAAGGGGAAAGACAGCCCAAAGAAAGGGGAAAGAAAGCCCAAAGAAAGGGGAAAGAAAGCCCAAAGAAAGCCCAAAGAAAGGGGAAAGAAAGCCCAAAGAAAAGGGAAAGAAAGCCCAAGGAATGCCCAAAGAAAGCAGAAAGAAAGCCCAAAGAAAGCCTAAAGAAAGCCTAAAGAAAGCCTAAAGAAAGGGGAAACAAAGCCCAAAGAAAGGGGAAAGAAAGCCCAAAGAAAGCCCAAAGAAAGGGGAAAGAAAGCCCAAAGAAAGGGGAAAGAAAGCCCAAAGAAAGCCCAAAGAAAGCCCAAAGAAATTGGAAAGAAAGGGGAAAGAAAGCCCAAAGAAAGCCCAAATAAATCCCAAAGAAAGCCCACAGAAAGCCCAAAGAAAGCCCAAAGAAAGCCAAAGAAAGCCCAAAGAAAGCCCAAAGAAAGGCCAAAGAAAGGAGAAAGAAATCCCAAAGAAAGGGGAAAGAAAGCCCAAAGAAAGGGGAAAGAAAGCCCAAAGAAAGGGGAAAGAAAGCCCAAAGAAAGGGGAAAGAAAGCCCAAAGAAAGCCCAAAGAAAGTGGAAAGAAAGGGGAAAGAAAGCCCAAAGAAAGACCAAGGAAAGCCCAAAGAAAGGGGAAAGAAAGCCCAAAGAAAGGGGAATGACAGCCCAAAGAAAGGGGAAAGAAAGCCCAAAGAAAGGGGAAAGAAATCCCAAAGAAAGGGGAAAGAAAGCCCAAAGTAAGGGGAAAGAAAGCCCAAAGAAAGCCTAAAGAAAGCCCAAAGAAAGTGGAAAGAAAGGGGAAAGAAAGCCCAAAGAAAGCCCAAAGAAAGCCCAAGGAAACCCCAAAGAAAGGGGAAAGGAAGCCCAAAGAAAGGGGAAAGAAAGCCCAAAGAAAGCCCAAAGAAAGCCCAGAGAAAGCCCACAGAAAGCCCAAAGAAAGCCCAAAGAAAGGGGAAAGAAAGGGGAAAGAAAGCCAGAAGAAAGGGGAAAGAAAGCCCAAAGAAAGCCCAAAGAAAGGGGAAAGAAAGCCCAAAGAAAGGGGAAAGAAAGCCCAAAGAAAGGGGAAAGAAAGGGGAAAGAAAGCGCAAAGAAAGCCCAAAGAAAGGGGAAAGAAAGCCCAAAGAAAGGGGAAAGAAAGCCCAAAGAAAGGGGAAAGACAGCCCAAAGAAAGCCCAAGGAAAGGGGAAAGAAAGCCCAAAGAAAGGGGACAGAAAGCTCAAAGAAAGCCCAAAGAAAGGGGAAAGAAAGCCCAAAGAAAGGGGAAAGAAAGCCCAAAGAAATGGGAAAGAAAGCCCAAAGAAAGGGGAAAGAAAGCCCAGAGAAAGCCCAAAGAAAGCCCAAAGAAAGCCCAAAGAAAGCCCAAAGAAAAGGGAAAGAAAGCCCAAAGAAATGGGAAAGAAAGCCCAAAGAAAGGGGAATGACAGCCCAAAGAAAGGGGAAAGAAAGCCCAAAGAAAGGGGAAGAAAGCCCAAAGAAAGGGGAAAGAAAGCCCAAAGAAATGGGAAAGAAAGCCCAGAGAAAGCCCAAAGAAAGCCCAAAGAAAGGGGAAAGAAAGCCCAAAGAAAAGGGAAAGAAAGCCCAAAGAAAGGGGAAAGAAAGCGCAAAGAAAGCGGAAAGAAGCCCAAAGAAAGGGGAATGACAGCCCAAAGAAAGGGGAAAGAAAGCCCAAAGAAAGGGGAAAGAAAGCCCAAAGAAAGGGGAAAGAAAGGGCAAAGAAAGGGGAAAGAAAGCCCAAGAAAGCCCAAAGAAAGCCCAAAGAAAGTGGAAAGAAAGCCCAAAGAAAGCCCAAAGAAAGCCCAAGAAAAGCCCAAAGAAAGGGGAAAGAAAGCCCAAAGAAAGGGGAAAGAAAGCCCAAGGAAAGCACAAAGAAAGGGGAAAGAAAGCCCAAAGAAAGGGGAAACAAAGCCCAAAGAAAGGGGAAAGAAAGGGGAAAGAAAGCCCAAAGAAAGGGGAAAGAAAGGGGAAAGAAAGCCCAAAGAAAGCCCAAAGAAAGGGGCAAGAAAGCCCAAGGAAAGGGGAAAGAAAGCCCAAAGAAAGGGGAAATAAAGCCCAAAGAAAGGGGAAAGAAAGCCCAAAGAAAGGGGGAAGAAAGCCCAAAGAAAGCCCAAAGAAAGGGGAAAGAAAGCCCAAAGAAAGCCCAAAGAAAGGGGAAAGGAAGCGCAAAGAAAGCCCAAAGAAAGGGGAAAGAAAGCCCAAAGAAAGGGGAAAGAAAGCCCAAGGAAAGGGGAAAGAAAGCCCAAAGAAAGGGGAAAGACACCCCAAAGAAAGCCCGAAGAAAGGGGAAAGAAAGCCCAAAGAAAGGGGAAAGAAAGCTCAAAGAAAGCCCAAAGAAAGGGGAAAGAAAGCCCAAAGAAAGGGGAAAGAAAGCCCAAAGAAAGGGGAAAGAAAGCCCAAAGAAAGGGGAAAGAAAGCCCAAAGAAAGGGGAAAGAAAGCCCAGAGAAAGCCCAAAGAAAGCCCAAAGAAAGCCCAAAGAAAGCCCAAAGAACAGGGAAAGAAAGCCCAAAGAAAGGGGAAAGAAAGCCCAAAGAAAGGGGAATGACAGCCCAAAGAAAGGGGAAAGAAAGCCCAAAGAAAGGGGAAAGAAAGCCCAAAGAAAGGGGAAAGAAAGCCCAAAGAAAGTGGAAAGAAAGGGGAAAGAAAACCCAAAGAAACCCCAAAGAAAGCCCAAGGAAAGTCCAAAGAAAGGGGAAACAAAACCCAAAGAAAGGGGAAAGAAAGCCCAAAGAAAGCCCAAAGAAAGCCCACAGAAAGGGGAAAGAAAGCCCAAAGAAAGGGGAAAGAAAGCCCAAAGAAAGGGGAAAGAAAGCCCAAAGAAAGGGGAAAGAAAGCCCAAAGAAAGCCCAAAGAAAGCCCAAAGAAAGGGGAAAGAAAGCCCAAAGAAAGGGGAAAGAAAGCCCAAAGAAAGGGGAATGACAGCCCAAAGAAAGGGGAAAGAAAGCCCAAAGAAAGGGGAAAGAAAGCCCAAAGAAAGGGGAAAGAAAGCCCAAAGAAAGGGGAAAGAAAGCCCAAAGAAATGGGAAAGAAAGCCCAAACAAAGGGGAATGACAGCCCAAAGAAAGGGGAAAGAAAGCCGAAAGAAAGGGGAAAGAAAGCCCAAAGAAAGGGGAAAGAAAGCCGAAAGAAAGGGGAAAGAAAGCCCAAAGAAAGGGGAAAGAAAGCCCAAAGAAAGCCCAAAGAAAGCCCAAAGAAAGCCCAAAGAAAGTGGAAAGAAAGGGGAAAGAAAGCCCAAAGAAAGCCCAAAGAAAGCCCAAAGAAAGCCCACAGAAAGCCCAAAGAAATCCCAAAGAAAGCCCAAAGAAAGCCCAAAGAAATGTCAAAGAAAGGGGAAAGAAAGCCCAAAGAAAGGGGAAAGAAAGCCCAAAGAAAGGGGAATGACAGCCCAAAGAAAGGGGAAAGAAAGCCCAAAGAAAGGGGAATGACAGCCCAAAGAAAGGGGAAAGAAAGCCCAAAGAAATCCCAAAGAAAGTGGAAAGAAAGGGGAAAGAAAGCCCAAAGAAAGCCCAAAGAAAGCTCAAGGAAAGCCCAAAGAAAGGGGAAAGAAAGCCCAAAGAAAGGGGAATGACAGCCCAAAGAAAGGGGAAAGAAAGCCCAAAGAAAGGGGAAAGAAAGGGGAAAGAAAGCCCAAAGAAAGGGGAAAGAAAGCCCAAAGAAAGCCCAAAGAAAGGGGAAAGAAAGCGCAAAGAAATACCAAAGAAAGGAGAAAGAAAGCCCAAAGTAAGGGGAAAGAAAGCCCAAAGAAAGCCTAAAGAAAGCCCAAAGAAAGTGGAAAGAAAGGGGAAAGAAAGCCCAAAGAAAGCCCAAAGAAAGCCCAAGGAAACCCCAAAGAAAGGGGAAAGAAAGCCCAAAGAAAGGGGAAAGAAAGCCCAAAGAAAGCCCAAAGAAAGCCCACAGAAAGCCCAAAGAAAGCCCAAAGAAAGGGGAAAGAAAGGGGAAAGAAAGCCAGAAGAAAGGGGAAAGAAAGCCCAAAGAAAGCCCAAAGAAAGGGGAAAGAAAGCCCAAAGAAAGGGGAAAGAAAGCCCAAAGAAAGGGGAAAGAAAGGGGAAAGAAAGCGCAAAGAAAGCCCAAAGAAAGGGTAAAGAAAGCCCAAAGAAAGGGGAAAGAAAGCCCAAAGAAAGGGGAAAGACAGCCCAAAGAAAGCCCAAGGAAAGGGGAAAGAAAGCCCAAAGAAAGGGGACAGAAAGCTCAAAGAAAGCCCAAAGAAAGGGGAAAGAAAGCCCAAAGAAAGGGGAAAGAAATCCCAAAGAAATGGGAAAGAAAGCCCAAAGAAAGGGGAAAGAAAGCCCAGAGAAAGCCCAAAGAAAGCCCAAAGAAAGCCCAAAGAAAGCCCAAAGAAAAGGGAAAGAAAGCCCAAAGAAAGGGGAAAGAAAGCCCAAAGAAAGGGGAATGACAGCCCAAAGAAAGGGGAAAGAAAGCCCAAAGAAAGGGGAAGAAAGCCCAAAGAAAGGGGAAAGAAAGCCCAAAGAAAGGGGAAAGAAAGCCCAGAGAAAGCCCAAAGAAAGCCCAAAGAAAGGGGAAAGAAAGCCCAAAGAAAAGGGAAAGAAAGCCCAAAGAAAGGGGAAAGAAAGCGCAAAGAAAGCGGAAAGAAGCCCAAAGAAAGGGGAATGACAGCCCAAAGAAAGGGGAAAGAAAGCCCAAAGAAAGGGGAAAGAAAGCCCAAAGAAAGGGGAAAGAAAGCCCAAAGAAAGGGGAAAGAAAGCCCAAGAAAGCCCAAAGAAAGCCCAAAGAAAGTGGAAAGAAAGCCCAAAGAAAGCCCAAAGAAAGCCCAAGAAAAGCCCAAAGAAAGGGGAAAGAAAGCCCAAAGAAAGGGGAAAGAAAGCCCAAAGAAAGCCCAAAGAAAGGGGAAAGAAAGCCCAAAGAAAGGGGAAAGAAAGGGGAAAGAAAGCCCAAAGAAAGGGGAAAGAAAGGGGAAAGAAAGCCCAAAGAAAGGGGAAAGAAAGCCTAAGGAAAGGGGAAAGAAAGCCCAAAGAAAGGGGAAATAAAGCCAAAAGAAAGGGGAAAGAAAGCCCAGAGAAAGGGGGAAGAAAGCCCAAAGAAAGCCCAAAGAAAGGGGAAAGAAAGCCCAAAGAAAGCCCAAAGAAAGGGGAAAGGAAGCGCAAAGAAATCCCAAAGAAAGGGGAAAGAAAGCCCAAAGAAAGGGGAAAGAAAGCCCAAGGAAAGGGGAAAGAAAGCCCAAAGAAAGGGGAAAGACACCCCAAAGAAAGCCCGAAGAAAGGGGAAAGAAAGCCCAAAGAAAGGGGAAAGAAAGCTCAAAGAAAGCCCAAAGAAAGGGGAAAGAAAGCCCAAAGAAAGGGGAAAGAAAGCCCAAAGAAAGGGGAAAGAAAGCCCAAAGAAAGGGGAAAGAAAGCCCAAAGAAAGGGGAAAGAAAGCCCAGAGAAAGCCCAAAGAAAGCCCAAAGAAAGCCCAAAGAACAGGGAAAGAAAGCCCAAAGAAAGGGGAAAGAAAGCCCAAAGAAAGGGGAAAGAAAGCCAAAGAAAGTGGAAAGAAAGGGGAAAGAAAACCCAAAGAAACCCCAAAGAAAGCCCAAGGAAAGTCCAAAGAAAGGGGAAAGAAAACCCAAAGAAAGGGGAAAGAAAGCCCAAAGAAAGCCCAAAGAAAGCCCACAGAAAGGGGAAAGAAAGCCCAAAGAAAGGGGAAAGAAAGCCCAAAGAAAGGGGAAAGAAAGCCCAAAGAAAGCCCAAAGAAAGGGGAAAGAAAGCCCAAAGAAAGGGGAAAGAAAGCCCAAAGAAAGGGGAATGACAGCCCAAAGAAAGGGGAAAGAAAGCCCAAAGAAAGGGGAAAGAAAGCCCAAAGAAAGGGGAAAGAAAGCCCAAAGAAAGGGGAAAGAAAGCCCAAAGAATGGGAAAGAAAGCCCGAACAAAGGGGAATGACAGCCCAAAGAAAGGGGAAAGAAAGCCCAAAGAAAGGGGAAAGAAAGCCCAAAGAAAGGGGAAAGAAAGCCCAAAGAAAGGGGAAAGAAAGCCCAAAGAAAGCCCAAAGAAAGCCCAAAGAAAGCCCAAAGAAAGTGGAAAGAAAGGGGAAAGAAAGCCCAAAGAAAGCCCAAAGAAAGCCCAAAGAAAGCCCACAGAAAACCCAAAGAAATCCCAAAGAAAGCCCAAAGAAAGCCCAAAGAAATGTCAAAGAAAGGGGAAAGAAAGCCCAAAGAAAGGGGAAAGAAAGCCCAAAGAAAGGGGAATGACAGCCCAAAGAAAGGGGAAAGAAAGCCCAAAGAAAGGGGAATGACAGCCCAAAGAAAGGGGAAAGAAAGCCCAAAGAAATCCCAAAGAAAGTGGAAAGAAAGGGGAAAGAAAGCCCAAAGAAAGCTCAAAGAAAGCTCAAGGAAAGCCCAAAGAAAGGGGAAAGAAAGCCCAAAGAAAGGGGAATGACAGCCCAAAGAAAGGGGAAAGAAAGCCCAAAGAAAGGGGAAAGAAAGGGGAAAGAAAGCCCAAAGAAAGGGGAAAGAAAGCCCAAAGAAAGCCCAAAGAAAGGGGAAAGAAAGCGCAAAGAAATACCAAAGAAAGGAGAAAGAAAGCCCAAAGTAAGGGGAAAGAAAGCCCAAAGAAAGCCTAAAGAAAGCCCAAAGAAAGTGGAAAGAAAGGGGAAAGAAAGCCCAAAGAAAGCCCAAAGAAAGCCCAAGGAAACCCCAAAGAAAGGGGAAAGAAAGCCCAAAGAAAGGGGAAAGAAAGCCCAAAGAAAGCCCAAAGAAAGCCCAAAGAAAGCCCACAGAAAGCCCAAAGAAAGCCCAAAGAAAGGGGAAAGAAAGGGGAAAGAAAGCCCAAAGAAAGGGGAAAGAAAGGGGAAAGAAAGCCCAAAGAAAGCCCAAAGAAAGGGGAAAGAAAGCCCAAGGAAAGGGGAAAGAAAGCCCAAAGAAAGGGGAAATAAAGCCCAAAGAAAGGGGAAAGAAAGCCCAAAGAAAGGGGGAAGAAAGCCCAAAGAAAGCCCAAAGAAAGGGGAAAGAAAGCCCAAAGAAAGCCCAAAGAAAGGGGAAAGGAAGCGCAAAGAAAGCCCAAAGAAAGGGGAAAGAAAGCCCAAAGAAAGGGGAAAGAAAGCCCAAGGAAAGGGGAAAGAAAGCCCAAAGAAAGGGGAAAGACACCCCAAAGAAAGCCCGAAGAAAGGGGAAAGAAAGCCCAAAGAAAGGGGAAAGAAAGCTCAAAGAAAGCCCAAAGAAAGGGGAAAGAAAGCCCAAAGAAAGGGGAAAGAAAGCCCAAAGAAAGGGGAAAGAAAGCCCAAAGAAAGGGGAAAGAAAGCCCAAAGAAAGGGGAAAGAAAGCCCAGAGAAAGCCCAAAGAAAGCCCAAAGAAAGCCCAAAGAAAGCCCAAAGAACAGGGAAAGAAAGCCCAAAGAAAGGGGAAAGAAAGCCCAAAGAAAGGGGAATGACAGCCCAAAGAAAGGGGAAAGAAAGCCCAAAGAAAGGGGAAAGAAAGCCCAAAGAAAGGGGAAAGAAAGCCCAAAGAAAGGGGAAAGAAAGGGGAAAGAAAACCCAAAGAAACCCCAAAGAAAGCCCAAGGAAAGTCCAAAGAAAGGGGAAAGAAAACCCAAAGAAAGGGGAAAGAAAGCCCAAAGAAAGCCCAAAGAAAGCCCACAGAAAGGGGAAAGAAAGCCCAAAGAAAGGGGAAAGAAAGCCCAAAGAAAGGGGAAAGAAAGCCCAAAGAAAGGGGAAAGAAAGCCCAAAGAAAGCCCAAAGAAAGCCCAAAGAAAGGGGAAAGAAAGCCCAAAGAAAGGGGAAAGAAAGCCCAAAGAAAGGGGAATGACAGCCCAAAGAAAGGGGAAAGAAAGCCCAAAGAAAGGGGAAAGAATGCCCAAAGAAAGGGGAAAGAAAGCCCAAAGAAAGGGGAAAGAAAGCCCAAAGAAATGGGAAAGAAAGCCCAAACAAAGGGGAATGACAGCCCAAAGAAAGGGGAAAGAAAGCCCAAAGAAAGCCCAAAGAAAGCCCAAAGAAAGCCCAAAGAAAGTGGAAAGAAAGGGGAAAGAAAGCCCAAAGAAAGCCCAAATAAAGCCCAAAGAAAGCCCACAGAAAGCCCAAAGAAATCCCAAAGAAAGCCCAAAGAAAGCCCAAAGAAATGTCAAAGAAAGGGGAAAGAAAGCCCAAAGAAAGGGGAAAGAAAGCCCAAAGAAAGGGGAATGACAGCCCAAAGAAAGGGGAAAGAAAGCCCAAAGAAAGGGGAATGACAGCCCAAAGAAAGGGGAAAGAAAGCCCAAAGAAATCCCAAAGAAAGTGGAAAGAAAGGGGAAAGAAAGCCCAAAGAAAGCTCAAGGAAAGCCCAAAGAAAGGGGAAAGAAAGCCCAAAGAAAGGGGAATGACAGCCCAAAGAAAGGGGAAAGAAAGCCCAAAGAAAGGGGAAAGAAAGGGGAAAGAAAGCCCAAAGAAAGGGGAAAGAAAGCCCAAAGAAAGCCCAAAGAACGGGGAAAGAAAGCGCAAAGAAATACCAAAGAAAGGAGAAAGAAAGCCCAAAGTAAGGGGAAAGAAAGCCCAAAGAAAGCCTAAAGAAAGCCCAAAGAAAGTGGAAAGAAAGGGGAAAGAAAGCCCAAAGAAAGCCCAAAGAAAGCCCAAGGAAACCCCAAAGAAAGGGGAAAGAAAGCCCAAAGAAAGGGGAAAGAAAGCCCAAAGAAAGCCCAAAGAAAGCCCAAAGAAAGCCCACAGAAAGCCCAAAGAAAGCCCAAAGAAAGGGGAAAGAAAGGGGAAAGAAAGCCAGAAGAAAGGGGAAAGAAAGCCCAAAGAAAGCCCAAAGAAAGGGGAAAGAAAGCCCAAAGAAAGGGGAAAGAAAGCCCAAAGAAAGGGGAAAGAAAGGGGAAAGAAAGCGCAAAGAAAGCCCAAAGAAAGGGTAAAGAAAGCCCAAAGAAAGGGGAAAGAAAGCCCAAAGAAAGGGGAAAGACAGCCCAAAGAAAGCCCAAGGAAAGGGGAAAGAAAGCCCAAAGAAAGGGGACAGAAAGCTCAAAGAAAGCCCAAAGAAAGGGGAAAGAAAGCCCAAAGAAAGGGGAAAGAAAGCCCAAAGAAATGGGAAAGAAAGCCCAAAGAAAGGGGAAAGAAAGCCCAGAGAAAGCCCAAAGAAAGCCCAAAGAAAGACCAAAGAAAGCCCAAAGAAAAGGGAAAGAAAGCCCAAAGAAAGGGGAAAGAAAGCCCAAAGAAAGGGGAATGACAGCCCAAAGAAAGGGGAAAGAAAGCCCAAAGAAAGGGGAAGAAAGCCCAAAGAAAGGGGAAAGAAAGCCCAAAGAAAGGGGAAAGAAAGCCCAGAGAAAGCCCAAAGAAAGCCCAAAGAAAGGGGAAAGAAAGCCCAAAGAAAAGGGAAAGAAAGCCCAAAGAAAGGGGAAAGAAAGCGCAAAGAAAGCGGAAAGAAGCCCAAAGAAAGGGGAATGACAGCCCAAAGAAAGGGGAAAGAAAGCCCAAAGAAAGGGGAAAGAAAGCCCAA
This sequence comes from Columba livia, assembly GCF_036013475.1. Classification (NCBI taxonomy): domain Eukaryota; kingdom Metazoa; phylum Chordata; class Aves; order Columbiformes; family Columbidae; genus Columba; species Columba livia. The sequence goes on along the minus strand of NW_027043554.1, from coordinate 46,308 downwards.
AGAAAGGGGAAAGAAAGCCCAAAGAAAGGGGAAAGAAAGCCCAAGAAAGCCCAAAGAAAGCCCAAAGAAAGTGGAAAGAAAGCCCAAAGAAAGCCCAAAGAAAGCCCAAGAAAAGCCCAAAGAAAGGGGAAAGAAAGCCCAAAGAAAGGGGAAAGAAAGCCCAAGGAAAGCCCAAAGAAAGGGGAAAGAAAGCCCAAAGAAAGGGGAAACAAAGCCCAAAGAAAGGGGAAAGAAATGGGAAAGAAAGCCCAAAGAAAGGAGAAAGAGAGAGGAAAGAAAGCCCAAAGAAAGCCCAAAGAAAGGGGAAAGAAAGCCTAAGGAAAGGGGAAAGAAAGCCCAAAGAAAGGGGAAATAAAGCCAAAAGAAAGGGGAAAGAAAGCCCAGAGAAAGGGGGAAGAAAGCCCAAAGAAAGCCCAAAGAAAGGGGAAAGAAAGCCCAAAGAAAGCCCAAAGAAAGGGGAAAGGAAGCGCAAAGAAAGCCCAAAGAAAGGGGAAAGAAAGCCCAAAGAAAGGGGAAAGAAAGCCCAAGGAAAGGGGAAAGAAAGCCCAAAGAAAGGGGAAAGACACCCCAAAGAAAGCCCGAAGAAAGGGGAAAGAAAGCCCAAAGAAAGGGGAAAGAAAGCTCAAAGAAAGCCCAAAGAAAGGGGAAAGAAAGCCCAAAGAAAGGGGAAAGAAAGCCCAAAGAAAGGGGAAAGAAAACCCAAAGAAAGGGGAAAGAAAGCCCAAAGAAAGGGGAAAGAAAGCCCAGAGAAAGCCCAAAGAAAGCCCAAAGAAAGCCCAAAGAACAGGGAAAGAAAGCCCAAAGAAAGGGGAAAGAAAGCCCAAAGAAAGGGGAATGACAGCCCAAAGAAAGGGGAAAGAAAGCCCAAAGAAAGGGGAAGGAAAGCCCAAAGAAAGGGGAAAGAAAGCCCAAAGAAAGTGGAAAGAAAGGGGAAAGAAAACCCAAAGAAACCCCAAAGAAAGCCCAAGGAAAGTCCAAAGAAAGGGGAAAGAAAACCCAAAGAAAGGGGAAAGAAAGCCCAAAGAAAGCCCAAAGAAAGCCCACAGAAAGGGGAAAGAAAGCCCAAAGAAAGGGGAAAGAAAGCCCAAAGAAAGGGGAAAGAAAGCCCAAAGAAAGCCCAAAGAAAGCCCAAAGAAAGGGGAAAGAAAGCCCAAAGAAAGGGGAAAGAAAGCCCAAAGAAAGGGGAATGACAGACCAAAGAAAGGGGAAAGAAAGCCCAAAGAAAGGGGAAAGAAAGCCCAAAGAAAGGGGAAAGAAAGCCCAAAGAAAGCCCACAGAAAGCCCAAAGAAATCCCAAAGAAAGCCCAAAGAAAGCCCAAAGAAATGTCAAAGAAAGGGGAAAGAAAGCCCAAAGAAAGGGGAAAGAAAGCCCAAAGAAAGGGGAATGACAGCCCAAAGAAAGGGGAAAGAAAGCCCAAAGAAATCCCAAAGAAAGTGGAAAGAAAGGGGAAAGAAAGCCCAAAGAAAGCCCAAAGAAAGCTCAAGGAAAGCCCAAAGAAAGGGGAAAGAAAGCCCAAAGAAAGGGGAATGACAGCCCAAAGAAAGGGGAAAGAAATCCCAAAGAAAGGGGAAAGAAAGGGGAAAGAAAGCCCAAAGAAAGGGGAAAGAAAGCCCAAAGAAAGCCCAAAGAAAGGGGAAAGAAAGCGCAAAGAAATACCAAAGAAAGGAGAAAGAAAGCCCAAAGAAAGGGGAAAGAAAGCCCAAAGAAAGGGGAAAGAAAGCCCAAAGAAAGGGGAAAGACAGCCCAAAGAAAGGGGAAAGAAAGCCCAAAGAAAGGGGAAAGAAAGCCCAAAGAAAGCCCAAAGAAAGGGGAAAGAAAGCCCAAAGAAAAGGGAAAGAAAGTCCAAAGAATGCCCAAAGAAAGCGGAAAGAAAGCCCAAAGAAAGCCTAAAGAAAGCCTAAAGAAAGCCTAAAGAAAGGGGAAAAAAAGCCCAAAGAAAGGGGAAAGAAAGCCCAAAGAAAGCCCAAAGAAAGGGGAAAGAAAGCGCAAAGAAATACCAAAGAAAGGAGAAAGAAAGCCCAAAGAAAGGGGAAAGAAAGCCCAAAGAAAGGGGAAAGAAAGCCCAAAGAAAGGGGAAAGACAGCCCAAAGAAAGGGGAAAGAAAGCCCAAAGAAAGGGGAAAGAAAGCCCAAAGAAAGCCCAAAGAAAGGGGAAAGAAAGCCCAAAGAAAAGGGAAAGAAAGCCCAAGGAATGCCCAAAGAAAGCAGAAAGAAAGCCCAAAGAAAGCCTAAAGAAAGCCTAAAGAAAGCCTAAAGAAAGGGGAAACAAAGCCCAAAGAAAGGGGAAAGAAAGCCCAAAGAAAGCCCAAAGAAAGGGGAAAGAAAGCCCAAAGAAAGGGGAAAGAAAGCCCAAAGAAAGCCCAAAGAAAGCCCAAAGAAAGTGGAAAGAAAGGGGAAAGAAAGCCCAAAGAAAGGGGAAAGAAAGGGGAAAGAAAGCGCAAAGAAAGCCCAAAGAAAGGGTAAAGAAAGCCCAAAGAAAGGGGAAAGAAAGCCCAAAGAAAGGGGAAAGACAGCCCAAAGAAAGCCCAAGGAAAGGGGAAAGAAAGCCCAAAGAAAGGGGACAGAAAGCTCAAAGAAAGCCCAAAGAAAGGGGAAAGAAAGCCCAAAGAAAGGGGAAAGAAAGCCCAAAGAAATGGGAAAGAAAGCCCAAAGAAAGGGGAAAGAAAGCCCAGAGAAAGCCCAAAGAAAGCCCAAAGAAAGCCCAAAGAAAGCCCAAAGAAAAGGGAAAGAAAGCCCAAAGAAAGGGGAAAGAAAGCCCAAAGAAAGGGGAATGACAGCCCAAAGAAAGGGGAAAGAAAGCCCAAAGAAAGGGGAAGAAAGCCCAAAGAAAGGGGAAAGAAAGCCCAAAGAAAGGGGAAAGAAAGCCCAGAGAAAGCCCAAAGAAAGCCCAAAGAAAGGGGAAAGAAAGCCCAAAGAAAAGGGAAAGAAAGCCCAAAGAAAGGGGAAAGAAAGCGCAAAGAAAGCGGAAAGAAGCCCAAAGAAAGGGGAATGACAGCCCAAAGAAAGGGGAAAGAAAGCCCAAAGAAAGGGGAAAGAAAGCCCAAAGAAAGGGGAAAGAAAGCCCAAAGAAAGGGGAAAGAAAGCCCAAGAAAGCCCAAAGAAAGCCCAAAGAAAGTGGAAAGAAAGCCCAAAGAAAGCCCAAAGAAAGCCCAAGAAAAGCCCAAAGAAAGGGGAAAGAAAGCCCAAAGAAAGGGGAAAGAAAGCCCAAGGAAAGCCCAAAGAAAGGGGAAAGAAAGCCCAAAGAAAGGGGAAACAAAGCACAAAGAAAGGGGAAAGAAAGGGGAAAGAAAGCCCAAAGAAAGGAGAAAGAAAGAGGAAAGAAAGCCCAAAGAAAGCCCAAAGAAAGCCTAAAGAAAGCCTAAAGAAAGGGGAAACAAAGCCCAAAGAAAGGGGAAAGAAAGCCCAAAGAAAGCCCAAAGAAAGGGGAAAGAAAGCCCAAAGAAAGGGGAAAGAAAGCCCAAAGAAAGGGGAAAGACAGCCCAAAGAAAAGGGAAAGAAAGCCCAAAGAATGCCCAAAGAAAGCGGAAAGAAAGCCCAAAGAAAGCCTAAAGAAAGCCTAAAGAAAGCCTAAAGAAAGGGGAAACAAAGCCCAAAGAAAGGGGAAAGAAAGCCCAAAGAAAGCCCAAAGAAAGGGGAAAGAAAGCCCAAAGAAAGGGGAAAGAAAGCCCAAAGAAAGCCCAAAGAAAGGGGAAAGAAAGCGCAAAGAAATACCAAAGAAAGGAGAAAGAAAGCCCAAAGAAAACCCAAAGAAAGGGGAAAGAAAGCCCAAAGAAAGGGGAAAGAAAGCCCAAAGAAAGGGGAAAGACAGCCCAAAGAAAGGGGAAAGAAAGCCCAAAGAAAGGGGAAAGAAAGCCCAAAGAAAGCCCAAAGAAAGGGGAAAGAAAGCCCAAAGAAAAGGGAAAGAAAGCCCAAGGAATGCCCAAAGAAAGCAGAAAGAAAGCCCAAAGAAAGCCTAAAGAAAGCCTAAAGAAAGCCTAAAGAAAGGGGAAACAAAGCCCAAAGAAAGGGGAAAGAAAGCCCAAAGAAAGCCCAAAGAAAGGGGAAAGAAAGCCCAAAGAAAGGGGAAAGAAAGCCCAAAGAAAGCCCAAAGAAAGCCCAAAGAAAGTGGAAAGAAAGGGGAAAGAAAGCCCAAAGAAAGCCCAAATAAATCCCAAAGAAAGCCCACAGAAAGCCCAAAGAAAGCCCAAACAAAGCCCAAAGAAAGCCCAAAGAAAGCCCAAAGAAAGGCCAAAGAAAGGGGAAAGAAAGCCCAAAGAAAGGGGAAAGAAAGCCCAAAGAAAGGGGAAAGAAAGCCCAAAGAAAGGGGAAAGAAAGCCCAAAGAAAGGGGAAAGAAAGCCCAAAGAAAGCCCAAAGAAAGTGGAAAGAAAGGGGAAAGAAAGCCCAAAGAAAGACCAAGGAAAGCCCAAAGAAAGGGGAAAGAAAGCCCAAAGAAAGGGGAATGACAGCCCAAAGAAAGGGGAAAGAAAGCCCAAAGAAAGGGGAAAGAAATCCCAAAGAAAGGGGAAAGAAAGCCCAAAGTAAGGGGAAAGAAAGCCCAAAGAAAGCCTAAAGAAAGCCCAAAAGAAAAAAAGAAAAAGTGGAAAGAAAGGGGAAAGAAAGCCCAAAGAAAGCCCAAAGAAAGCCCAAGGAAACCCCAAAGAAAGGGGAAAGAAAGCCCAAAGAAAGGGGAAAGAAAGCCCAAAGAAAGCCCAAAGAAAGCCCAAAGAAAGCCCAGAGAAAGCCCAAAGAAAGCCCAAAGAAAGGGGAAAGAAAGGGGAAAGAAAGCCAGAAGAAAGGGGAAAGAAAGCCCAAAGAAAGCCCAAAGAAAGGGGAAAGAAAGCCCAAAGAAAGGGGAAAGAAAGCCCAAAGAAAGGGGAAAGAAAGGGAAAAGAAAGCGCAAAGAAAGCCCAAAGAAAGGGGAAAGAAAGCCCAAAGAAAGGGGAAAGACAGCCCAAAGAAAGCCCAAAGAAAGGGGAAAGAAAGCCCAAAGAAAGGGGAAAGAAAGCCCAAAGAAAGGGAAAAGAAAGCCCAAAGAAATGGGAAAGAAAGCCCAAACAAAGGGGAATGACAGCCCAAAGAAAGGGGAAAGAAAGCCGAAAGAAAGGGGAAAGAAAGCCCAAAGAAAGGGGAAAGAAAGCCCAAAGAAAGGGGAAAGAAAGCCCAAAGAAAGGGGAAAGAAAGCCCAAAGAAAGCCCAAAGAAAGCCCAAAGAAAGCCCAAAGAAAGTGGAAAGAAAGGGGAAAGAAAGCCCAAAGAAAGCCCAAAGAAAGCCCACAGAAAGCCCAAAGAAATCCCAAAGAAAGCCCAAAGAAAGCCCAAAGAAATGTCAAAGAAAGGGGAAAGAAAGCCCAAAGAAAGGGGAAAGAAAGCCCAAAGAAAGGGGAATGACAGCCCAAAGAAAGGGGAAAGAAAGCCCAAAGAAATCCCAAAGAAAGTGGAAAGAAAGGGGAAAGAAAGCCCAAAGAAAGCCCAAAGAAAACTCAAGGAAAGCCCAAAGAAAGGGGAAAGAAAGCCCAAAGAAAGGGGAATGACAGCCCAAAGAAAGGGGAAAGAAAGCCCAAAGAAAGGGGAAAGAAAGGGGAAAGAAAGCCCAAAGAAAGGGGAAAGAAAGCCCAAAGAAAGCCCAAAGAAAGGGGAAAGAAAGCGCAAAGAAATACCAAAGAAAGGAGAAAGAAAGCCCAAAGAAAGGGGAAAGAAAGCCCAAAGAAAGGGGAAAGAAAGCCCAAAGAAAGGGGAAAGACAGCCCAAAGAAAGGGGAAAGAAAGCCCAAAGAAAGGGGAAAGAAAGCCCAAAGAAAGCCCAAAGAAAGGGGAAAGAAAGCCCAAAGAAAAGGGAAAGAAAGCCCAAAGAATGCCCAAAGAAAGCGGAAAGAAAGCCCAAAGAAAGCCTAAAGAAAGCCTAAAGAAAGCCTAAAGAAAGGGGAAACAAAGCCCAAAGAAAGGGGAAAGAAAGCCCAAAGAAAGGGGAAAGAAAGCCCAAAGAAAGGGGAAAGACAGCCCAAAGAAAGGGGAAAGACACCCCAAAGAAAGCCCAAAGAAAGGGGAAAGAAAGCCCAAAGAAAGGGGAAAGAAAGCTTAAAGAAAGCCCAAAGAAAGGGGAAAGAAAGCCCAAAGAAAGGGGAAAGAAAGCCCAAAGAAAGGGGAAAGAAAGCCCAGAGAAAGCCCAAAGAAAGCCCAAAGAAAGCCCAAAGAAAGCCCAAAGAAAAGGGAAAGAAAGCCCAAAGAAAGGGGAAAGAAAGCGCAAAGAAAGCGGAAAGAAGCCCAAAGAAAGGGGAATGACAGCCCAAAGAAAGGGGAAAGAAAGCCCAAAGAAAGGGGAAAGAAAGCCCAAAGAAAGGGGAAAGAAAGCCCAAAGAAAGAGGAAAGAAAGCCCAAGAAAGCCCAAAGAAAGCCCAAAGAAAGTGGAAAGAAAGCCCAAAGAAAGCCCAAAGAAAGCCCAAGAAAAGCCCAAAGAAAGGGGAAAGAAAGCCCAAAGAAAGGGGAAAGAAAGCCCAAGGAAAGCCCAAAGAAAGGGGAAAGAAAGCCCAAAGAAAGGGGAAACAAAGCCCAAAGAAAGGGGAAAGAAAGGGGAAAGAAAGCCCAAAGAAAGGGGAAAGAAAGGGGAAAGAAAGCCCAAAGAAAGCCCAAAGAAAGGGGAAAGAAAGCCCAAGGAAAGGGGAAAGAAAGCCCAAAGAAAGGGGAAATAAAGCCCAAAGAAAGGAGAAAGAAAGCCCAGAGAAAGGGGGAAGAAAGCCCAAAGAAAGCCCAAAGAAAGGGGAAAGAAAGCCCAAAGAAAGCCCAAAGAAAGGGGAAAGGAAGCGCAAAGAAAGCCCAAAGAAAGGGGAAAGAAAGCCCAAAGAAAGGGGAAAGAAAGCCCAAGGAAAGGGGAAAGAAAGCCCAAAGAAAGGGGAAAGACACCCCAAAGAAAGCCCGAAGAAAGGGGAAGGAAAGCCCAAAGAAAGCGGAAAGAAAGCTCAAAGAAAGCCCAAAGAAAGGGGAAAGAAAGCCCAAAGAAAGGGGAAAGAAAGCCCAAAGAAAGGGGAAAGAAAGCCCAAAGAAAGGGGAAAGAAAGCCCAAAGAAAGGGGAAAGAAAGCCCAGAGAAAGCCCAAAGAGAGCCCAAAGAAAGCCCAAAGAAAGCCCAAAGAACAGGGAAAGAAAGCCCAAAGAAAGGGGAAAGAAAGCCCAAAGAAAGGGGAATGACAGCCCAAAGAAAGGCGAAAGAAAGCCCAAAGAAAGGGGAAAGAAAGCCCAAAGAAAGGGGAAAGAAAGCCCAAAGAAAGTGGAAAGAAAGGGGAAAGAAAACCCAAAGAAACCCCAAAGAAAGCCCAAGGAAAGTCCAAAGAAAGGGGAAAGAAAACCCAAAGAAAGGGGAAAGAAAGCCCAAAGAAAGCCCAAAGAAAGCCCACAGAAAGGGGAAAGAAAGCCCAAAGAAAGGGGAAAGAAAGCCCAAAGAAAGGGGAAAGAAAGCCCAAAGAAAGGGGAAAGAAAGCCCAAAGAAAGGGGAAAGAAAGCCCAAAGAAAGGGGAAAGAAAGCCCAAAGAAAGGGGAAAGAAAGCCCAAAGAAAGGGGAATGACAGCCCAAAGAAAGGGGAAAGAAAGCCCAAAGAAAGGGGAAAGAAAGCCCAAAGAAAGGGGAAAGAAAGCCCAAAGAAAGGGGAAAGAAAGCCCAAAGAAATGGGAAAGAAAGCCCAAACAAAGGGGAATGACAGCCCAAAGAAAGGGGAAAGAAAGCCCAAAGAAAGGGGAAAGAAAGCCCAAAGAAAGGGGAAAGAAAGCCCAAAGAAAGGGGAAAGAAAGCCCAAAGAAAGGGGAAAGAAAGCCCAAAGAAAGTGGAAAGAAAGCCCAAAGAAAGTGGAAAGAAAGGGGAAAGAAAGCCCAAAGAAAGCCCAAAGAAAGCCCAAAGAAAGCCCACAGAAAGCCCAAAGAAATCCCAAAGAAAGCCCAAAGAAAGCCCAAAGAAATGTCAAAGAAAGGGGAAAGAAAGCCCAAAGAAAGGGGAAAGAAAGCCCAAAGAAAGGGGAATGACAGCCCAAAGAAAGGGGAAAGAAAGCCCAAAGAAATCCCAAAGAAAGTGGAAAGAAAGGGGAAAGAAAGCCCAAAGAAAGCCCAAAGAAAGCTCAAGGAAAGCGCAAAGAAAGGGGAAAGAAAGCCCAAAGAAAGGGGAATGACAGCCCAAAGAAAGGGGAAAGAAAGCCCAAAGAAATGGGAAAGAAAGGGGAAAGAAAGCCCAAAGAAAGGGGAAAGAAAGCCCAAAGAAAGCCCAAAGAAAGGGGAAAGAAAGCGCAAAGAAATACCAAAGAAAGGAGAAAGAAAGCCCAAAGAAAGTGGAAAGAAAGCCCAAAGAAAGGGGAAAGAAAGCCCAAAGAAAGGGGAAAGACAGCCCAAAAAAGGGGAAAGAAAGCGCAAAGAAAGGGGAAAGAAAGCCCAAAGAAAGCCCAAAGAAAGGGGAAAGAAAGCCCAAAGAAAAGGGAAAGAAAGCCCAAAGAATGCCCAAAGAAAGCGGAAAGAAAGCCCAAAGAAAGCCTAAAGAAAGCCTAAAGAAAGGGGAAACAAAGCCCAAAGAAAGGGGAAAGAAAGCCCAAAGAAAGCCCAAAGAAAGGGGAAAGAAAGCCCAAAGAAAGGGGAAAGAAAGCCCAAAGAAAGGGGAAAGAAAGCCCAAAGAAAGTGGAAAGAAAGGGGAAAGAAAGCCCAAAGAAAGCCCAAATAAATCCAAAGAAAGCCCACAGAAAGCCCAAAGAAAGCCCAAAGAAAGCCCAAAGAAAGCCCAAAGAAAGGCCAAAGAAAGGGGAAAGAAAGCCCAAAGAAAGGGGAAAGAAAGCCCAAAGAAAGGGGAAAGAAAGCCCAAAGAAAGGGGAAAGAAAGCCCAAAGAAAGCCCAAAGAAAGTGGAAAGAAAGGGGAAAGAAAGCCCAAAGAAAGACCAAGGAAAGCCCAAAGAAAGGGGAAAGAAAGCCCAAAGAAAGGGGAATGACAGCCCAAAGAAAGGGGAAAGAAAGCCCAAAGAAAGGGGAAAGAAATCCCAAAGAAAGGGGAAAGAAAGCCCAAAGTAAGGGGAAAGAAAGCCCAAAGAAAGCCTAAAGAAAGCCCAAAGAAAGTGGAAAGAAAGGGGAAAGAAAGCCCAAAGAAAGCCCAAAGAAAGCCCAAGGAAACCCCAAAGAAAGGGGAAAGAAAGCCCAAAGAAAGGGGAAAGAAAGCCCAAAGAAAGCCCAAAGAAAGCCCACAGAAAGCCCAAAGAAAGCCCAAAGAAAGGGGAAAGAAAGGGGAAAGAAAGCCAGAAGAAAGGGGAAAGAAAGCCCAAAGAAAGCCCAAAGAAAGGGGAAAGAATGCCCAAAGAAAGGGGAAAGAAAGCCCAAAGAAAGGGGAAAGAAAGGGGAAAGAAAGCGCAAAGAAAGCCCAAAGAAAGGGGAAAGAAAGCCCAAAGAAAGGGGAAAGACAGCCCAAAGAAAGCCCAAAGAAAGGGGAAAGAAATCCCAAAGAAAGGGGACAGAAAGCTCAAAGAAAGCCCAAAGAAAGGGGAAAGAAAGCCCAAAGAAAGGGGAAAGAAAGCCCAAAGAAAGGGGAAAGAAAGCCCAAAGAAAGGGGAAAGAAAGCCCAGAGAAAGCCCAAAGAAAGCCCAAAGAAAGCCCAAAGAAAAGGGAAAGAAAGCCCAAAGAAAGGGGAAAGAAAGCCCAAAGAAAGGGGAATGACAGCCCAAAGAAAGGGGAAAGAAAGCCCAAAGGAAGGGGAAGAAAGCCCAAAGAAAGGGGAAAGAAAGCCCAAAGAAAGGGGAAAGAAAGCACAAAGAAAGCACAAAGAAAGGGGAAAGAAAGCCTATGAAAGCCCAAAGAAAGTGGAAAGAAAGGGGAAAGAAAACCCAAAGAAAGCCCAAAGAAAGCCCAAGGAAATCCCAAAGAAAGGGCGAAAATAGCCCAAAGAAAGGGGAAAGAAAGCCCAAAGAAAGCCCAAAGAAAGCCCAAAGAAAGCCCACAGAAAGGGGAAAGAAATCCCAAAGAAAGGGGAAAGTATGCCCAAAGAAAGCCCAAAGAAAGCCCAAAGAAAGCCCAAAGAAAGCCCAAAGAAAGGGGAAAGAAAGCCCAAAGAAAGGGGAAAGGAAGCCCAAAGAAAGGGGAAGAAAGCCCAAAGAAAGGGGAAAGAAAGCCCAAAGAAAGGGGAAAGAAAGCCCAAAGAGAGGGGAAAGAAAGCCCAAAGAAAGGGGAAAGAAAGCCCAAGAAAGCCCAAAGAAAGTGGAAAGAAAGGGGAAAGAAAGCCCAAAGAAAGCCCAAAGAAAGCCCAAGGAAAGCCCAAAGAAAGGGGAAAGAAAGCCCAAAGAAAGGGGAAAGAAAGCCCAAAGAAAGCCCAAAGAAAGGGGAAAGAAAGCCCAAAGAAAGGGGAAACAAAGCCCAAAAAAGGGGAAAGAAAGGGGAAAGAAAGCCCAAAGTAAATGGAAAAAAAGGGGGAAGAAAGCCCAAAGAAAGCCCAAAGAAAGGCGAAAGAAAGCCCAAAGAAAGGGGAAAGAAAGCCCAAAGAAAGCCCAAAGAAAGCCCAAAGAAAGGGGAAATAAAGCCCAAAGAAAGGGGAAAGAAAGCCCAAAGAAAGAGGGAAGAAAGCCCAAAGAAAGCCCAAAGAAAGGGGAAAGAAAGGGGACAGAAAGCCCAAAGAAAGCCCAAAGAAAGCCCAAAGAAAGGGGAAAGAAAGCCCAAAGAAAGGGGAAAGAAAGCCCAAAGAAAGGGGAAAGAAAGCCCAAAGAAAGGGGAAAGACAGCCCAAAGAAAGGGGAAAGACACCCCAAAGAAAGCCCAAAGAAAGGGGAAAGAAAGCCCAAAGAAAGGGGAAAGAAAGCTCAAAGAAAGCCCAAAGAAAGGGGAAAGAAAGCCCAAAGAAAGGGGAAAGAAAGCCCAAAGAAAGGGGAAAGAAAGCCCAGAGAAAGCCCAAAGAAAGCCCAAAGAAAGCCCAAAGAAAGCCCAAAGAAAAGGGAAAGAAAGCCCAAAGAAAGGGGAAAGAAAGCGCAAAGAAAGCGGAAAGAAGCCCAAAGAAAGGGGAATGACAGCCCAAACAAATGGGAGAGAAAGCCCAAAGAAAGGGGAAAGAAAGCCCAAAGAAAGGGGAAAGAAAGCCCAAAGAAAGGGGAAAGAAAGCCCAAGAAAGCCCAAAGAAAGCCCAAAGAAAGTGGAAAGAAAGCCCAAAGAAAGCCCAAAGAAAGCCCAAGAAAAGCCCAAAGAAAGGGGAAAGAAAGACCAAAGAAAGGGGAAAGAAAGCCCAAAGAAAGGGGAAACAAAGCCCAAAGAAAGGGGAAAGAAAGGGGAAAGAAAGCCCAAAGAAAGGGGAAAGAAAGGGGAAAGAAAGCCCAAAGAAAGCCCAAATAAAGGGGAAAGAAAGCCCAAGGAAAGGGGAAAGAAAGCCCAAAGAAAGGGGAAATAAAGCCCAAAGAAAGGGGAAAGAAAGCCCAAAGAAAGGGGGAAGAAAGCCCAAAGAAAGCCCAAAGAAAGGGGAAAGAAAGCCCAAAGAAAGCCCAAAGAAAGGGGAAAGGAAGCGCAAAGAAAGCCCAAAGAAAGCGGAAAGAAGCCCAAAGAAAGGGGAATGACAGCCCAAAGAAAGGGGAAAGAAAGCCCAAAGAAAGGGGAAAGAAAGCCCAAAGAAAGGGGAAAGAAAGCCCAAAGAAAGAGGAAAGAAAGCCCAAGAAAGCCCAAAGAAAGCCCAAAGAAAGTGGAAAGAAAGCCCAAAGAAAGCCCAAAGAAAGCCCAAGAAAAGCCCAAAGAAAGGGGAAAGAAAGCCCAAAGAAAGGGGAAAGAAAGCCCAAGGAAAGCCCAAAGAAAGGGGAAAGAAAGCCCAAAGAAAGGGGAAACAAAGCCCAAAGAAAGGGGAAAGAAAGGGGAAAGAAAGCCCAAAGAAAGGGGAAAGAAAGGGGAAAGAAAGCCCAAAGAAAGCCCAAAGAAAGGGGAAAGAAAGCCCAAGGAAAGGGGAAAGAAAGCCCAAAGAAAGGGGAAATAAAGCCCAAAGAAAGGAGAAAGAAAGCCCAGAGAAAGGGGGAAGAAAGCCCAAAGAAAGCCCAAAGAAAGGGGAAAGAAAGCGCAAAGAAAGCCCAAAGAAAGGGGAAAGGAAGCGCAAAGAAAGCCCAAAGAAAGGGGAAAGAAAGCCCAAAGAAAGGGGAAAGAAAGCCCAAGGAAAGGGGAAAGAAAGCCCAAAGAAAGGGGAAAGACACCCCAAAGAAAGCCCGAAGAAAGGGGAAGGAAAGCCCAAAGAAAGCGGAAAGAAAGCTCAAAGAAAGCCCAAAGAAAGGGGAAAGAAAGCCCAAAGAAAGGGGAAAGAAAGCCCAAAGAAAGGGGAAAGAAAGCCCAAAGAAAGGGGAAAGAAAGCCCAAAGAAAGGGGAAAGAAAGCCCAGAGAAAGCCCAAAGAGAGCCCAAAGAAAGCCCAAAGAAAGCCCAAAGAACAGGGAAAGAAAGCCCAAAGAAAGGGGAAAGAAAGCCCAAAGAAAGGGGAATGACAGCCCAAAGAAAGGCGAAAGAAAGCCCAAAGAAAGGGGAAAGAAAGCCCAAAGAAAGGGGAAAGAAAGCCCAAAGAAAGTGGAAAGAAAGGGGAAAGAAAACCCAAAGAAAACCCAAAGAAAGCCCAAGGAAAGTCCAAAGAAAGGGGAAAGAAAACCCAAAGAAAGGGGAAAGAAAGCCCAAAGAAAGCCCAAAGAAAGCCCACAGAAAGGGGAAAGAAAGCCCAAAGAAAGGGGAAAGAAAGCCCAAAGAAAGGGGAAAGAAAGCCCAAAGAAAGGGGAAAGAAAGCCCAAAGAAAGGGGAAAGAAAGCCCAAAGAAAGGGGAAAGAAAGCCCAAAGAAAGGGGAAAGAAAGCCCAAAGAAAGGGGAATGACAGCCCAAAGAAAGGGGAAAGAAAGCCCAAAGAAAGGGGAAAGAAAGCCCAAAGAAAGGGGAAAGAAAGCCCAAAGAAAGGGGAAAGAAAGCCCAAAGAAATGGGAAAGAAAGCCCAAACAAAGGGGAATGACAGCCCAAAGAAAGGGGAAAGAAAGCCCAAAGAAAGGGGAAAGAAAGCCCAAAGAAAGGGGAAAGAAAGCCCAAAGAAAGGGGAAAGAAAGCCCAAAGAAAGGGGAAAGAAAGCCCAAAGAAAGTGGAAAGAAAGCCCAAAGAAAGTGGAAAGAAAGGGGAAAGAAAGCCCAAAGAAAGCCCAAAGAAAGCCCAAAGAAAGCCCACAGAAAGCCCAAAGAAATCCCAAAGAAAGCCCAAAGAAAGCCCAAAGAAATGTCAAAGAAAGGGGAAAGAAAGCCCAAAGAAAGGGGAAAGAAAGCCCAAAGAAAGGGGAATGACAGCCCAAAGAAAGGGGAAAGAAAGCCCAAAGAAATCCCAAAGAAAGTGGAAAGAAAGGGGAAAGAAAGCCCAAAGAAAGCCCAAAGAAAGCTCAAGGAAAGCGCAAAGAAAGGGGAAAGAAAGCCCAAAGAAAGGGGAATGACAGCCCAAAGAAAGGGGAAAGAAAGCCCAAAGAAATGGGAAAGAAAGGGGAAAGAAAGCCCAAAGAAAGGGGAAAGAAAGCCCAAAGAAAGCCCAAAGAAAGGGGAAAGAAAGCGCAAAGAAATACCAAAGAAAAGAGAAAGAAAGCCCAAAGAAAGGGGAAAGAAAGCCCAAAGAAAGGGGAAAGAAAGCCCAAAGAAAGGGGAAAGACAGCCCAAAAAAGGGGAAAGAAAGCCCAAAGAAAGGGGAAAGAAAGCCCAAAGAAAGCCCAAAGAAAGGGGAAAGAAAGCCCAAAGAAAAGGGAAAGAAAGCCCAAAGAATGCCCAAAGAAAGCGGAAAGAAAGCCCAAAGAAAGCCTAAAGAAAGCCTAAAGAAAGGGGAAACAAAGCCCAAAGAAAGGGGAAAGAAAGCCCAAAGAAAGCCCAAAGAAAGGGGAAAGAAAGCCCAAAGAAAGGGGAAAGAAAGCCCAAAGAAAGGGGAAAGAAAGCCCAAAGAAAGTGGAAAGAAAGGGGAAAGAAAGCCCAAAGAAAGCCCAAATAAATCCCAAAGAAAGCCCACAGAAAGCCCAAAGAAAGCCCAAAGAAAGCCCAAAGAAAGCCCAAAGAAAGGCCAAAGAAAGGGGAAAGAAAGCCCAAAGAAAGGGGAAAGAAAGCCCAAAGAAAGGGGAAAGAAAGCCCAAAGAAAGGGGAAAGAAAGCCCAAAGTAAGGGGAAAGAAAGCCCAAAGAAAGCCTAAAGAAAGCCCAAAGAAAGTGGAAAGAAAGGGGAAAGAAAGCCCAAAGAAAGCCCAAAGAAAGCCCAAGGAAACCCCAAAGAAAGGGGAAAGAAAGCCCAAAGAAAGGGGAAAGAAAGCCCAAAGAAAGCCCAAAGAAAGCCCACAGAAAGCCCAAAGAAAGCCCAAAGAAAGGGGAAAGAAAGGGGAAAGAAAGCCAGAAGAAAGGGGAAAGAAAGCCCAAAGAAAGCCCAAAGAAAGGGGAAAGAATGCCCAAAGAAAGGGGAAAGAAAGCCCAAAGAAAGGGGAAAGAAAGGGGAAAGAAAGCGCAAAGAAAGCCCAAAGAAAGGGGAAAGAAAGCCCAAAGAAAGGGGAAAGACAGCCCAAAGAAAGCCCAAAGAAAGGGGAAAGAAATCCCAAAGAAAGGGGACAGAAAGCTCAAAGAAAGCCCAAAGAAAGGGGAAAGAAAGCCCAAAGAAAGGGGAAAGAAAGCCCAAAGAAAGGGGAAAGAAAGCCCAAAGAAAGGGGAAAGAAAGCCCAGAGAAAGCCCAAAGAAAGCCCAAAGAAAGCCCAAAGAAAAGGGAAAGAAAGCCCAAAGAAAGGGGAAAGAAAGCCCAAAGAAAGGGGAATGACAGCCCAAAGAAAGGGGAAAGAAAGCCCAAAGGAAGGGGAAGAAAGCCCAAAGAAAGGGGAAAGAAAGCCCAAAGAAAGGGGAAAGAAAGCCCAAAGAAAGCACAAAGAAAGGGGAAAGAAAGCCTATGAAAGCCCAAAGAAAGTGGAAAGAAAGGGGAAAGAAAACCCAAAGAAAGCCCAAAGAAAGCCCAAGGAAATCCCAAAGAAAGGGCGAAAATAGCCCAAAGAAAGGGGAAAGAAAGCCCAAAGAAAGCCCAAAGAAAGCCCAAAGAAAGCCCACAGAAAGGGGAAAGAAATCCCAAAGAAAGGGGAAAGTATGCCCAAAGAAAGCCCAAAGAAAGCCCAAAGAAAGCCCAGAGAAAGCCCAAAGAAAGGGGAAAGAAAGCCCAAAGAAAGGGGAAAGGAAGCCCAAAGAAAGGGGAAGAAAGCCCAAAGAAAGGGGAAAGAAAGCCCAAAGAAAGGGGAAAGAAAGCCCAAAGAGAGGGGAAAGAAAGCCCAAAGAAAGGGGAAAGAAAGCCCAAGAAAGCCCAAAGAAAGTGGAAAGAAAGGGGAAAGAAAGCCCAAAGAAAGCCCAAAGAAAGCCCAAGGAAAGCCCAAAGAAAGGGGAAAGAAAGCCCAAAGAAAGGGGAAAGAAAGCCCAAAGAAAGCCCAAAGAAATGGGAAAGAAAGCCCAAAGAAAGGGGAAACAAAGCCCAAAAAAGGGGAAAGAAAGGGGAAAGAAAGCCCAAAGTAAATGGAAAAAAAGGGGGAAGAAAGCCCAAAGAAAGCCCAAAGAAAGGCGAAAGAAAGCCCAAAGAAAGGGGAAAGAAAGCCCAAAGAAAGCCCAAAGAAAGCCCAAAGAAAGGGGAAATAAAGCCCAAAGAAAGGGGAAAGAAAGCCCAAAGAAAGAGGGAAGAAAGCCCAAAGAAAGCCCAAAGAAAGGGGAAAGAAAGGGGACAGAAAGCCCAAAGAAAGCCCAAAGAAAGCCCAAAGAAAGGGGAAAGAAAGCCCAAAGAAAGGGGAAAGAAAGCCCAAAGAAAGGGGAAAGAAAGCCCAAAGAAAGGGGAAAGACAGCCCAAAGAAAGGGGAAAGACACCCCAAAGAAAGCCCAAAGAAAGGGGAAAGAAAGCCCAAAGAAAGGGGAAAGAAAGCTCAAAGAAAGCCCAAAGAAAGGGGAAAGAAAGCCCAAAGAAAGGGGAAAGAAAGCCCAAAGAAAGGGGAAAGAAAGCCCAGAGAAAGCCCAAAGAAAGCCCAAAGAAAGCCCAAAGAAAGCCCAAAGAAAAGGGAAAGAAAGCCCAAAGAAAGGGGAAAGAAAGCGCAAAGAAAGCGGAAAGAAGCCCAAAGAAAGGGGAATGACAGCCCAAACAAATGGGAGAGAAAGCCCAAAGAAAGGGGAAAGAAAGCCCAAAGAAAGGGGAAAGAAAGCCCAAAGAAAGGGGAAAGAAAGCCCAAGAAAGCCCAAAGAAAGCCCAAAGAAAGTGGAAAGAAAGCCCAAAGAAAGCCCAAAGAAAGCCCAAGAAAAGCCCAAAGAAAGGGGAAAGAAAGACCAAAGAAAGGGGAAAGAAAGCCCAAAGAAAGGGGAAACAAAGCCCAAAGAAAGGGGAAAGAAAGGGGAAAGAAAGCCCAAAGAAAGGGGAAAGAAAGGGGAAAGAAAGCCCAAAGAAAGCCCAAAGAAAGGGGAAAGAAAGCCCAAGGAAAGGGGAAAGAAAGCCCAAAGAAAGGGGAAATAAAGCCCAAAGAAAGGGGAAAGAAAGCCCAAAGAAAGGGGGAAGAAAGCCCTAAGAAAGCCCAAAGAAAGGGGAAAGAAAGCCCAAAGAAAGCCCAAAGAAAGGGGAAAGGAAGCGCAAAGAAAGCCCAAAGAAAGGGGAAAGAAAGCCCAAAGAAAGGGGAAAGAAAGCCCAAGGAAAGGGGAAAGAAAGCCCAAAGAAAGGGGAAAGACACCCCAAAGAAAGCCCAAAGAAAGGGGAAAGAAAGCCCAAAGAAAGGGGAAAGAAAGCTCAAAGAAAGCCCAAAGAAAGGGGAAAGAAAGCCCAAAGAAAGGGGAAAGAAAGCCCAAAGAAAGGGGAAAGAAAGCCCAAAGAAAGTGGAAAGAAAGCCCAGAGAAAGCCCAAAGAAAGCCCAAAGAAAGCCCAAAGAAAGCCCAAAGAACAGGGAAAGAAAGCCCAAAGAAAGGGGAAAGAAAGCCCAAAGAAAGGGGAATGACAGCCCAAAGAAAGGGGAAAGAAAGCCCAAAGAAAGGGGAAAGAAAGCCCAAAGAAAGGGGAAAGAAAGCCCAAAGAAAGTGGAAAGAAAGGGGAAAGAAAACCCAAAGAAACCCCAAAGAAAGCCCAAGGAAAGTCCAAAGAAAGGGGAAAGAAAACCCAAAGAAAGGGGAAAGAAAGCCCAAAGAAAGCCCAAAGAAAGCCCACAGAAAGGGGAAAGAAAGCCCAAAGAAAGGGGAAAGAAAGCCCAAAGAAAGGAGAAAGAAAGCCCAAAGAAAGGGGAAAGAAAGCCCAAAGAAAGCCCAAAGAAAGGGGAAAGAAAGCCCAAAGAAAGGGGAAAGAAAGCCCAAAGAAAGGGGAATGACAGCCCAAAGAAAGGGGAAAGAAAGCCCAAAGAAAGGGGAAAGAAAGCCCAAAGAAAGGGGAAAGAAAGCCCAAAGAAAGGGGAAAGAAAGCCCAAAGAAAGCCCAAAGAAAGGGGAAAGAAAGCCCAAAGAAAGGGGAAACAAAGCCCAAAAAAGGGGAAAGAAAGGGGAAAGAAAGCCCAAAGTAAATGGAAAAAAAGGGGAAAGAAAGCCCAAAGAAAGCCCAAAGAAAGGGGAAAGAAAGCCCAAAGAAAGGGGAAAGAAAGCCCAAGGAAAGCCCAAAGAAAGCCCAAAGAAAGGGGAAATAAAGCCCAAAGAAAGGGGAAAGAAAGCCCAAAGAAAGGGGAAAGAAAGCCCAAAGAAAGGGGAAAGACAGCCCAAAGAAAGGGGAAAGACACCCCAAAGAAAGCCCAAAGAAAGGGGAAAGAAAGCCCAAAGAAAGGGGAAAGAAAGCTCAAAGAAAGCCCAAAGAAAGGGGAAAGAAAGCCCAAAGAAAGGGGAAAGAAATCCCAAAGAAAGGGGAAAGAAAGCCCAGAGAAAGCCAAAGAAAGCCCAAAGAAAGGGGAAAGAAAGCCCAAAGAAAAGGGAAAGAAAGCCCAAAGAAAGGGGAAAGAAAGCGCAAAGAAAGCGGAAAGAAGCCCAAAGAAAGGGGAATGACAGCCCAAAGAAAGGGAAAGAAAGCCCAAAGAAAGGGGAAAGAAAGCCCAAAGAAAGGGGAAAGAAAGCCCAAAGAAAGGGGAAAGAAAGCCAAGAAAGCCCAAAGAAAGCCCAAAGAAAGTGGAAAGAAAGCCCAAAGAAAGCCCAAAGAAAGCCCAAGAAAAGCCCAAAGAAAGGGGAAAGAAAGCACAAAGAAAGGGGAAAGAAAGCCCAAGGAAAGCCCAAAGAAAGGGGAAAGAAAGCCCAAAGAAAGGGGAAACAAAGCCCAAAGAAAGGGGAAAGAAAGGAGAAAGAAAGCCCAAAGAAAGGGGAAAGAAAGGGGAAAGAAAGCCCAAAGAAAGCCCAAAGAAAGGGGAAAGAAAGCCCAAGGAAAGGGGAAAGAAAGCCCAAAGAAAGGGTAAATAAAGCCCAAAGAAAGGGGAAAGAAAGCCCAGAGAAAGGGGGAAGAAAGCCCAAAGAAAGCCCAAAGAAAGGGGGAAGAAAGCCCAAAGAAAGCCCAAAGAAAGGGGAAAGGAAGCGCAAAGAAAGCCCAAAGAAAGGGGAAAGAAAGCCCAAAGAAAGGGGAAAGAAAGCCCAAGGAAAGGGGAAAGAAAGCCCAAAGAAAGGGGAAAGACACCCCAAAGAAAGCCCGAAGAAAGGGGAAAGAAAGCCCAAAGAAAGGGGAAAGAAAGCTCAAAGAAAGCCCAAAGAAAGGGGAAAGAAATCCCAAAGAAAGGGGAAAGAAAGCCCAAAGAAAGGGGAAAGAAAGCCCAAAGAAAGGGGAAAGAAAGCCCAAAGAAAGGGGAAAGAAAGCCCAGAGAAAGCCCAAAGAAAGCCCAAAGAAAGCCCAAAGAAAGCCCAAAGAACAGGGAAAGAAAGCCCAAAGAAAGTGGAAAGAAAGCCCAAAGAAAGGGGAATGACAGCCCAAAGAAAGGGGAAAGAAAGCCCAAAGAAAGGGGAAAGAAAGCCCAAAGAAAGGGGAAAGAAAGCCCAAAGAAAGTGGAAAGAAAGGGGAAAGAAAACCCAAAGAAACCCCAAAGAAAGCCCAAGGAAAGTCCAAAGAAAGGGGAAAGAAAACCCAAAGAAAGGGGAAAGAAAGCCCAAAGAAAGCCCAAAGAAAGCCCACAGAAAGGGGAAAGAAAGCCCAAAGAAAGGGGAAAGAAAGCCCAAAGAAAGGGGAAAGAAAGCCCAAAGAAAGGGGAAAGAAAGCCCAAAGAAAGCCCAAAAAAAGGGGAAAGAAAGCCCAAAGAAAGGGGAAAGAAAGCCCAAAGAAAGGGGAATGACAGCCCAAAGAAAGGGGAAAGAAAGCCCAAAGAAAGGGGAAAGAAAGCCCAAAGAAAGGGGAAAGAAAGCCCAAAGAAATGGGAAAGAAAGCCCAAACAAAGGGGAATGACAGCCCAAAGAAAGGGGAAAGAAAGCCCAAAGAAAGGGGAAAGAAAGCCCAAAGAAAGGGGAAAGAAAGCCCAAAGAAAGGGGAAAGAAAGCCCAAAGAAAGGGGAAAGAAAGCCCAAAGAAAGGGGAAAGAAAGCCCAAAGAAAGCCCAAAGAAAGCCCAAAGAAAGTGGAAAGAAAGGGGAAAGAAAGCCCAAAGAAAGCCCAAAGAAAGCCCACAGAAAGCCCAAAGAAATCCCAAAGAAAGCCCAAAGAAAGCCAAAGAAATGTCAAAGAAAGGGGAAAGAAAGCCCAAAGAAAGGGGAAAGAAAGCCCAAAGAAAGGGGAATGACAGCCCAAAGAAAGGGGAAAGAAAGCCCAAAGAAATCCCAAAGAAAGTGGAAAGAAAGGGGAAAGAAAGCCCAAAGAAAGCCCAAAGAAAGCTCAAGGAAAGCCCAAAGAAAGGGGAAAGAAAGCCCAAAGAAAGGGGAATGACAGCCCAAAGAAAGGGGAAAGAAAGCCCAAAGAAAGCCCAAAGAAAGGGGAAAGAAAGCCCAAAGAAAGGGGAAAGAAAGCCCAAAGAAAGCCCAAAGAAAGGGGAAAGAAAGCGCAAAGAAATACCAAAGAAAGGAGAAAGAAAGCCCAAAGAAAGGGGAAAGAAAGCCCAAAGAAAGGGGAAAGAAAGCCCAAAGAAAGGGGAAAGACAGACCAGAGAAAGGGGAAAGAAAGCCCAAAGAAAGGGGAAAGAAAGCCCAAAGAAAGCCCAAAGAAAGGGGAAAGAAAGCCCAAAGAAAAGGGAAAGAAAGCCCAAAGAATGCCCAAAGAAAGCGGAAAGAAAGCCCAAAGAAAGCCTAAAGAAAGCCTAAAGAAAGCCTAAAGAAAGGGGAAACAAAGCCCAAAGAAAGGGGAAAGAAAGCCCAAAGAAAGGGGAAAGAAAGCCCAAAGAAAGGGGAAATACAGCCCAAAGAAAGGGGAAAGACATCCCAAAGAAAGCCCAAAGAAAGGGGAAAGAAAGCCCAAAGAAAGGGGAAAGAAAGCTCAAAGAAAGCCCAAAGAAAGGGGAAAGAAAGCCCAAAGAAAGGGGAAAGAAAGCCCAAAGAAAGGGGAAAGAAAGCCCAGAGAAAGCCCAAAGAAAGCCCAAAGAAAGCCCAAAGAAAGCCCAAAGAAAAGGGAAAGAAAGCCCAAAGAAAGGGGAAAGAAAGCGCAAATAAAGCGGAAAGAAGCCCAAAGAAAGGGGAATGACAGCCCAAAGAAAGGGGAAAGAAAGCCCAAAGAAAGGGGAAAGAAAGCCCAAAGAAAGGGGAAAGAAAGCCCAAAGAAAGGGGAAAGAAAGCCCAAGAAAGCCCAAAGAAAGCCCAAAGAAAGTGGAAAGAAAGCCCAAAGAAAGCCCAAAGAAAGCCCAAGAAAAGCCCAAAGAAAGGGGAAAGAAAGCCCAAAGAAAGGGGAAAGAAAGCCCAAGGAAAGCCCAAAGAAAGGGGAAAGAAAGCCCAAAGAAAGGGGAAACAAAGCCCAAAGAAAGGGGAAAGAAAGGGGAAAGAAAGCCCAAAGAAAGGGGAAAGAAAAGGGAAAAAAGCCCAAAGAAAGCCCAAAGAAAGGGGAAAGAAAGCCCAAGGAAAGGGGAAAGAAAGCCCAAAGAAAGGGGAATGACAGCCCAAAGAAAGGGGAAAGAAAGCCCAGAGAAAGGGGGAAGAAAGCCCAAAGAAAGCCCAAAGAAAGGGGAAAGAAAGCCCAAAGAAAGCCCAAAGAAAGGGGAAAGGAAGCGCAAAGAAAGCCCAAAGAAAGGGGAAAGAAAGCCAAAGAAAGGGAAAGAAAGCCCAGAGAAAGCCCAAAGAGAGCCCAAAGAAAGCCCAAAGAAAGCCCAAAGAACAGGGAACGAAAGCCCAAAGAAAGGGGAAAGAAAGCCCAAAGAAAGGGGAATGACAGCCCAAAGAAAGGGGAAAGAAAGCCCAAAGAAAGGGGAAAGAAAGCCCAAAGAAAGGGGAAAGAAAGCCCAAAGAAAGTGGAAAGAAAGGGGAAAGAAAACCCAAAGAAACCCCAAAGAAAGCCCAAGGAAAGTCCAAAGAAAGGGGAAAGAAAACCCAAAGAAAGGGGAAAGAAAGCCCAAAGAAAGCCCAAAGAAAGCCCACAGAAAGGGGAAAGAAAGCCCAAAGAAAGGGGAAAGAAAGCCCAAAGAAAGGGGAAAGAAAGCCCAAAGAAAGGGGAAAGAAAGCCCAAAGAAAGCCCAAAGAAAGCCCAAAGAAAGGGGAAAGAAAGCCCAAAGAAAGGGGAATGACAGCCCAAAGAAACTGGAAAGAAAGCCCAAAGAAAGGGGAAAGAAAGCCCAAAGAAAGGTGAAAGAAAGCCCAAAGAAAGGAGAAAGAAAGCCCAAAGAAATGGGAAAGAAAGCCCAAACAAAGGGGAATGACAGCCCAAAGAAAGGGGAAAGAAAGCCCAAAGAAAGGGGAAAGAAAGCCCAAAGAAAGGGGAAAGAAAGCCCAAAGAAAGGGGAAAGAAAGCCCAAAGAAAGCCCAAAGAAAGCCCAAAGAAAGTGGAAAGAAAGGGGAAAGAAAGCCCAAAGAAAGCCCAAAGAAAGCCCACAGAAAGCCCAAAGAAATCCCAAAGAAAGCCCAAAGAAAGCCCAAAGAAATGTCAAAGAAAGGGGAAAGAAAGCCCAAAGAAAGGGGAAAGAAAGCCCAAAGAAAGGGGAATGACAGCCCAAAGAAAGGGGAAAGAAAGCCCAAAGAAATCCCAAAGAAAGTGGAAAGAAAGGGGAAAGAAAGCCCAAAGAAAGCCCAAAGAAAGCTCAAGGAAAGCCCAAAGAAAGGGGAAAGAAAGCCCAAAGAAAGGGGAATGACAGCCCAAAGAAAGGGAAAAGAAAGCCCAAAGAAAGGGGAAAGAAAGGAGAAAGAAAGCCCAAAGAAAGGGGAAAGAAAGCCCAAAGAAAGCCCAAAGAAAGGGGAAAGAAAGCGCAAAGAAATACCAAAGAAAGGAGAAAGAAAGCCCAAAGAAAGGGGAAAGAAAGCCCAAAGAAAGGGGAAAGAAAGCCCAAAGAAAGGGGAAAGACAGCCCAAAGAAAGGGGAAAGAAAGCCCAAAGAAAGGGGAAAGAAAGCCCAAAGAAAGCCCTAAGAAAGGGGAAAGAAAGCCCAAAGAAAAGGGAAAGAAAGCCCAAAGAATGCCCAAAGAAAGCGGAAAGAAAGCCCAAAGAAAGCCTAAAGAAAGCCTAAAGAAAGCCTAAAGAAAGGGGAAACAAAGCCCAAAGAAAGGGGAAAGAAAGCCCAAGAAAGCCCAAAGAAAGCCCAAAGAAAGTGGAAAGAAAGGGGAAAGAAAGCCCAAAGAAAGCCCAAATAAATCCCAAAGAAAGCCCACAGAAAGCCCAAAGAAAGCCCAAAGAAAGGGGAAAGAAAGCCCAAGAAAGGGGAAAGAAAGCCCAAAGAAAGCCCAAAGAAAGCCCAAAGAAAGTGGAAAGAAAGGGGAAAGAAAGCCCAAAGAAAGCCCAAATAAATCCCAAAGAAAGCCACAGAAAGCCCAAAGAAAGCCCAAAGAAAGCCCAAAGAAAGCCCAAAGAAAGCCCAAAGAAAGGCCAAAGAAAGGGGAAAGAAAGCCCAAAGAAAGGGGAAAGAAAGCCCAAAGAAAGGGGAAAGAAAGCCCAAAGAAAGGGGAAAGAAAGCCCAAAGAAAGGGGAAAGAAAGCCCAAAGAAAGCCCAAAGAAAGTGGAAAGAAAGGGGAAAGAAAGCCCAAAGAAAGACCAAGGAAAGCCCAAAGAAAGGGGAAAGAAAGCCCAAAGAAAGGGGAATGACAGCCCAAAGAAAGGGGAAAGAAAGCCCAAAGAAAGGGGAAAGAAATCCCAAAGAAAGGGGAAAGAAAGCCCAAAGTAAGGGGAAAGAAAGCCCAAAGAAAGCCCAAAGAAAGGGGGAAGAAAGCCCAAAGAAAGCCCAAAGAAAGGGGGAAGGAAGCCCAAAGAAAGGGGAAAGAAAGCCCAAAGAAAGTGGAAAGAAAGGGGAAAGAAAACCCAAAGAAACCCCAAAGAAAGCCCAAGGAAAGTCCAAAGAAAGGGGAAAGAAAACCCAAAGAAAGGGGAAAGAAAGCCCAAAGAAAGCCCAAAGAAAGCCCACAGAAAGGGGAAAGAAAGCCCAAAGAAAGGGGAAAGAAAGCCCAAAGAAAGGGGAAAGAAAGCCCAAAGAAAGGGGAAAGAAAGCCCAAAGAAAGCCCAAAGAAAGGGGAAAGAAAGCCCAAAGAAAGGGGAATGACAGCCCAAAGAAAGGGGAAAGAAAGCCCAAAGAAAGGGGAAAGAAAGCCCAAAGAAAGGAGAAAGAAAGCCCAAAGAAAGGGGAAAGAAAGCCCAAAGAAATGGGAAAGAAAGCCCAAACAAAGGGGAATGACAGCCCAAAGAAAGGGGAAAGAAAGCCCAAAGAAAGGGGAAAGAAAGCCCAAAGAAAGGGGAAAGAAAGCCCAAAGAAAGGGGAAAGAAAGCCCAAAGAAAGGGGAAAGAAAGCCCAAAGAAAGGGGGAAAGAAAGCCCAAAGAAAGCCCAAAGAAAGCCCAAAGAAAGTGGAAAGAAAGGGGAAAGAAAGCCCAAAGAAAGCCCAAAGAAAGCCCACAGAAAGCCCAAAGAAATCCCAAAGAAAGCCCAAAGAAAGCCCAAAGAAATGTCAAAGAAAGGGGAAAGAAAGCCCAAAGAAAGGGGAAAGAAAGCCCAAAGAAAGGGGAATGACAGCCCAAAGAAAGGGGAAAGAAAGCCCAAAGAAATCCCAAAGAAAGTGGAAAGAAAGGGGAAAGAAAGCCCAAAGAAAGCCCAAAGAAAGCTCAAGGAAAGCCCAAAGAAAGGGGAAAGAAAGCCCAAAGAAAGGGGAATGACAGCCCAAAGAAAGGGGAAAGAAAGCCCAAAGAAAGCCCAAAGAAAGGGGAAAGAAAGCCCAAAGAAAGGGGAAAGAAAGCCCAAAGAAAGCCCAAAGAAAGGGGAAAGAAAGCGCAAAGAAATACCAAAGAAAGGAGAAAGAAAGCCCAAAGAAAGGGGAAAGAAAGCCCAAAGAAAGGGGAAAGAAAGCCCAAAGAAAGGGGAAAGACAGACCAGAGAAAGGGGAAAGAAAGCCCAAAGAAAGGGGAAAGAAAGCCCAAAGAAAGCCCAAAGAAAGGGGAAAGAAAGCCCAAAGAAAAGGGAAAGAAAGCCCAAAGAATGCCCAAAGAAAGCGGAAAGAAAGCCCAAAGAAAGCCTAAAGAAAGCCTAAAGAAAGCCTAAAGAAAGGGGAAACAAAGCCCAAAGAAAGGGGAAAGAAAGCCCAAAGAAAGGGGAAAGAAAGCCCAAAGAAAGGGGAAATACAGCCCAAAGAAAGGGGAAAGACATCCCAAAGAAAGCCCAAAGAAAGGGGAAAGAAAGCCCAAAGAAAGGGGAAAGAAAGCTCAAAGAAAGCCCAAAGAAAGGGGAAAGAAAGCCCAAAGAAAGGGGAAAGAAAGCCCAAAGAAAGGGGAAAGAAAGCCCAGAGAAAGCCCAAAGAAAGCCCAAAGAAAGCCCAAAGAAAGCCCAAAGAAAAGGGAAAGAAAGCCCAAAGAAAGGGGAAAGAAAGCGCAAATAAAGCGGAAAGAAGCCCAAAGAAAGGGGAATGACAGCCCAAAGAAAGGGGAAAGAAAGCCCAAAGAAAGGGGAAAGAAAGCCCAAAGAAAGGGGAAAGAAAGCCCAAAGAAAGGGGAAAGAAAGCCCAAGAAAGCCCAAAGAAAGCCCAAAGAAAGTGGAAAGAAAGCCCAAAGAAAGCCCAAAGAAAGCCCAAGAAAAGCCCAAAGAAAGGGGAAAGAAAGCCCAAAGAAAGGGGAAAGAAAGCCCAAGGAAAGCCCAAAGAAAGGGGAAAGAAAGCCCAAAGAAAGGGGAAACAAAGCCCAAAGAAAGGGGAAAGAAAGGGGAAAGAAAGCCCAAAGAAAGGGGAAAGAAAGGGGAAAGAAAGCCCAAAGAAAGCCCAAAGAAAGGGGGAAAGAAAGCCCAAGGAAAGGGGAAAGAAAGCCCAAAGAAAGGGGAAATAAAGCCCAAAGAAAGGGGAAAGAAAGCCCAGAGAAAGGGGGAAGAAAGCCCAAAGAAAGCCCAAAGAAAGGGGAAAGAAAGCCCAAAGAAAGCCCAAAGAAAGGGGAAAGGAAGCGCAAAGAAAGCCCAAAGAAAGGGGAAAGAAAGCCCAAAGAAAGGGGAAAGAAAGCCCAGAGAAAGCCCAAAGAGAGCCCAAAGAAAGCCCAAAGAAAGCCCAAAGAACAGGGAACGAAAGCCCAAAGAAAGGGGAAAGAAAGCCCAAAGAAAGGGGAATGACAGCCCAAAGAAAGGGGAAAGAAAGCCCAAAGAAAGGGGAAAGAAAGCCAAAGAAAGGGGAAAGAAAGCCCAAAGAAAGTGGAAAGAAAGGGGAAAGAAAACCCAAAGAAACCCCAAAGAAAGCCCAAGGAAAGTCCAAAGAAAGGGGAAAGAAAACCCAAAGAAAGGGGAAAGAAAGCCCAAAGAAAGCCCAAAGAAAGCCCACAGAAAGGGGAAAGAAAGCCCAAAGAAAGGGGAAAGAAAGCCCAAAGAAAGGGGAAAGAAAGCCCAAAGAAAGGGGAAAGAAAGCCCAAAGAAAGCCCAAAGAAAGCCCAAAGAAAGGGGAAAGAAAGCCCAAAGAAAGGGGAAAGAAAGCCCAAAGAAAGGGGAATGACAGCCCAAAGAAACTGGAAAGAAAGCCAAAGAAAGGGGAAAGAAAGCCCAAAGAAAGGGGAAAGAAAGCCCAAAGAAAGGAGAAAGAAAGCCCAAAGAAATGGGAAAGAAAGCCCAAACAAAGGGGAATGACAGCCCAAAGAAAGGGGAAAGAAAGCCCAAAGAAAGGGGAAAGAAAGCCCAAAGAAAGGGGAAAGAAAGCCAAAGAAAGGGGAAAGAAAGCCCAAAGAAAGCCCAAAGAAAGCCCAAAGAAAGTGGAAAGAAAGGGGAAAGAAAGCCCAAGAAAGCCCAAAGAAAGCCCACAGAAAGCCCAAAGAAATCCCAAAGAAAGCCCAAAGAAAGCCCAAAGAAATGTCAAAGAAAGGGGAAAGAAAGCCCAAAGAAAGGGGAAAGAAAGCCCAAAGAAAGGGGAATGACAGCCCAAAGAAAGGGGAAAGAAAGCCCAAAGAAATCCCAAAGAAAGTGGAAAGAAAGGGGAAAGAAAGCCCAAAGAAAGCCCAAAGAAAGCTCAAGGAAAGCCCAAAGAAAGGGGAAAGAAAGCCCAAAGAAAGGGGAATGACAGCCCAAAGAAAGGGAAAAGAAAGCCCAAAGAAAGGGGAAAGAAAGGAGAAAGAAAGCCCAAAGAAAGGGGAAAGAAAGCCCAAAGAAAGCCAAAGAAAGGGGAAAGAAAGCGCAAAGAAATACCAAAGAAAGGAGAAAGAAAGCCCAAAGAAAGGGGAAAGAAAGCCCAAAGAAAGGGGAAAGAAAGCCCAAAGAAAGGGGAAAGACAGCCCAAAGAAAGGGGAAAGAAAGCCCAAAGAAAGGGGAAAGAAAGCCCAAAGAAAGCCCTAAGAAAGGGGAAAGAAAGCCAAAGAAAAGGGAAAGAAAGCCCAAAGAATGCCCAAAGAAAGCGGAAAGAAAGCCCAAAGAAAGCCTAAAGAAAGCCTAAAGAAAGCCTAAAGAAAGGGGAAACAAAGCCAAAGAAAGGGGAAAGAAAGCCAAAGAAAGCCCAAAGAAAGCCCAAAGAAAGTGGAAAGAAAGGGGAAAGAAAGCCCAAAGAAAGCCCAAATAAATCCCAAAGAAAGCCCACAGAAAGCCCAAAGAAAGCCCAAAGAAAGGGGAAAGAAAGCCCAAAGAAAGGGGAAAGAAAGCCCAAAGAAAGCCCAAAGAAAGCCCAAAGAAAGTGGAAAGAAAGGGGAAAGAAAGCCCAAAGAAAGCCCAAATAAATCCCAAAGAAAGCCCACAGAAAGCCCAAAGAAAGCCCAAGAAAGCCCAAAGAAAGCCCAAAGAAAGCCCAAAGAAAGGCCAAAGAAAGGGGAAAGAAAGCCCAAAGAAAGGGGAAAGAAAGCCCAAAGAAAGGGGAAAGAAAGCCCAAAGAAAGGGGAAAGAAAGCCCAAAGAAAGGGGAAAGAAAGCCCAAAGAAAGCCCAAAGAAAGTGGAAAGAAAGGGGAAAGAAAGCCCAAAGAAAGACCAAGGAAAGCCCAAAGAAAGGGGAAAGAAAGCCCAAAGAAAGGGGAATGACAGCCCAAAGAAAGGGGAAAGAAAGCCCAAAGAAAGGGGAAAGAAATCCCAAAGAAAGGGGAAAGAAAGCCCAAAGTAAGGGGAAAGAAAGCCCAAAGAAAGCCTAAAGAAAGCCCAAAGAAAGTGCAAAGAAAGGGGAAAGAAAGCCCAAAGAAAGCCCAAAGAAAGCCCAAGGAAACCCCAAAGAAAGGGGAAAGAAAGCCCAAAGAAAGGGGAAAGAAAGCCCAAAGAAAGCCCAAAGAAAGCTCACAGAAAGCCCAAAGAAAGCCCAAAGAAAGGGGAAAGAAAGGGGAAAGAAAGCCAGAAGAAAGGGGAAAGAAAGCCCAAAGAAAGCCCAAAGAAAGGGGAAAGAAAGCCCAAAGAAAGGGGAAAGAAAGCCCAAAGAAAGGGGAAAGAAAGGGGAAAGAAAGCGCAAAGAAAGCCCAAAGAAAGGGGAAAGAAAGCCCAAAGAAAGGGGAAAGAAAGCCCAAAGAAAGGGGAAAGAAAGCCCAAAGAAAGAACAAAGAAAGGGGAAAGAAAGCCCAAAGAAAGGGGACAGAAAGCTCAAAGAAAGCCCAAAGAAAGGGGAAAGAAAGCCCAAAGAAAGGGGAAAGAAAGCCCAAAGAAAGGGGAAAGAAAGCCCAAAGAAAGGGGAAAGAAAGCCCAGAGAAAGCCCAAAGAAAGCCCAAAGAAAGCCCAAAGAAAAGGGAAAGAAAGCCCAAAGAAAGGGGAAAGAAAGCCCAAAGAAAGGGGAATGACAGCCCAAAGAAAGGGGAAAGAAAGCCCAAAGAAAGGGGAAGAAAGCCCAAAGAAAGGGGAAAGAAAGCCCAAAGAAAGGGGAAAGAAAGCCCAAAGAAAGCACAAAGAAAGGGGAAAGAAATCCTATGAAAGCCCAAAGAAAGTGGAAAGAAAGGGGAAAGAAAACCCAAAGAAAGCCCAAAGAAAGCCCAAGGAAATCCCAAAGAAAGGGCGAAAATAGCCCAAAGAAAGGGGAAAGAAAGCCCAAAGAAAGCCCAAAGAAAGCCCAAAGAAAGCCCACAGAAAGGGGAAAGAAATCCCAAAGAAAGGGGAAAGAAAGCCCAAAGAAAGCCCAAAGAAAGCCCAAAGAAAGCCCAAAGAAAGCCCAAAGAAAGGGGAAAGAAAGCCCAAAGAAAGGGGAAAGGAAGCCCAAAGAAAGGGGAAGAAAGCCCAAAGAAAGGGGAAAGAAAGCCCAAAGAAAGGGGAAAGAAAGCCCAAAGAGAGGGGAAAGAAAGCCCAAAGAAAGGGGAAAGAAAGCCCAAGAAAGCCCAAAGAAAGTGGAAAGAAAGGGGAAAGAAAGCCCAAAGAAAGCCCAAAGAAAGCCCAAGGAAAGCCCAAAGAAAGGGGAAAGAAAGCCCAAAGAAAGGGGAAAGAAAGCCCAAAGAAAGCCCAAAGAAAGGGGAAAGAAAGCCCAAAGAAAGGGGAAACAAAGCCCAAAAAAGGGGAAAGAAAGGGGAAAGAAAGCCCAAAGTAAATGGAAAAAAAGGGGAAAGAAAGCCCAAAGAAAGCCCAAAGAAAGGGGAAAGAAAGCCCAAAGAAAGGGGAAAGAAAGCCCAAAGAAAGCCCAAAGAAAGCCCAAAGAAAGGGGAAATAAAGCCCAAAGAAAGGGGAAAGAAAGCCCAAAGAAAGAGGGAAGAAAGCCCAAAGAAAGCCCAAAGAAAGGGGAAAGAAAGGGGACAGAAAGCCCAAAGAAAGCCCAAAGAAAGCCCAAAGAAAGGGGAAAGAAAGCCCAAAGAAAGGGGAAAGAAAGCCCAAAGAAAGGGGAAAGACAGCCCAAAGAAAGGGGAAAGACACCCCAAAGAAAGCCCAAAGAAAGGGGAAAGAAAGCCCAAAGAAAGGAGAAAGAAAGCTCAAAGAAAGCCCAAAGAAAGGGGAAAGAAAGCCCAAAGAAAGGGGAAAGAAAGCCCAGAGAAAGCCCAAAGAAAGCCCAAAGAAAGCCCAAAGAAAGCCCAAAGAAAAGGGAAAGAAAGCACAAAGAAAGGGGAAAGAAAGCGCAAAGAAAGCCCAAAGAAAGCCCAAAGAAAGTGGAAAGAAAGGGGAAAGAAAGCCCAAAGAAAGCCCAAATAAATCCCAAAGAAAGCCCACAGAAAGCCCAAAGAAAGCCCAAAGAAAGCCCAAAGAAAGCCCAAAGAAAGGCCAAAGAAAGGGGAAAGAAAGCCCAAAGAAAGGGGAAAGAAAGCCCAAAGAAAGGGGAAAGAAAGCCCAAAGAAAGGGGAAAGAAAGCCCAAAGAAAGCCCAAAGAAAGTGGAAAGAAAGGGGAAAGAAAGCCCAAAGAAAGACCAAGGAAAGCCCAAAGAAAGCGGAAAGAAAGCCCAAAGAAAGGGGAATGACAGCCCAAAGAAAGGGGAAAGAAAGCCCAAAGAAAGGGGAAAGAAATCCCAAAGAAAGGGGAAAGAAAGCCTAAAGTAAGGGGAAAGAAAGCCCAAAGAAAGCCTAAAGAAAGCCCAAAGAAAGTGGAAAGAAAGGGGAAAGAAAGCCCAAAGAAATCCCAAAGAAAGCCCAAGGAAACCCCAAAAAAAGGGGAAAGAAAGCCCAAAGAAAGGGGAAAGAAATCCCAAGAAAGCCCAAAGAAAGTGGAAAGAAAGGGGAAAGAAAGCCCAAAGAAAGCCCAAAGAAAGCCCAAGGAAAGCCCAAAGAAAGGGGAAAGAAAGCCCAAAGAAAGGGGAAAGAAAGCCCAAAGAAAGCCCAAAGAAAGGGGAAAGAAAGCCCAAAGAAAGGGGAAACAAAGCCCAAAAAAGGGGAAAGAAAGGGGAAAGAAAGCCCAAAGTAAATGGAAAAAAAGGGGAAAGAAAGCCCAAAGAAAGCCCAAAGAAAGGGGAAAGAAAGCCCAAAGAAAGGGGAAAGAAAGCCCAAAGAAATGGGAAAGAAAGCCCAAAGAAAGCCCAAAGAAAGCCCACAGAAAGGGGAAAGAAAGCCCAAAGAAAGGGGAAAGAAAGCCCAAAGAAAGGAGAAAGAAAGCCCAAAGAAAGAGGAAAGAAAGCCCAAAGAAAGCCCAAAGAAAGGGGAAAGAAAGCCCAAAGAAAGGGGAAAGAAAGCTCAAAGAAAGCCCAAAGAAAGGGGAAAGAAAGCCCAAAGAAAGGGGAAAGAAAGCCCAAAGAAAGGGGAAAGAAAGCCCAGAGAAAGCCCAAAGAATGCCCAAAGAAAGGGGAAAGAAAGCCCAAAGAAAAGGGAAAGAAAGCCCAAAGAAAGGGGAAAGAAAGCGCAAAGAAAGCGGAAAGAAGCCCAAAGAAAGGGGAATGACAGCCCAAAGAAAGGGGAAAGAAAGCCCAAAGAAAGGGGAAAGAAAGCCCAAAGAAAGGGGAAAGAAAGCCCAAAGAAAGGGGAAAGAAAGCCCAAGAAAGCCCAAAGAAAGCCCAAAGAAAGTGGAAAGAAAGCCCAAAGAAAGCCCAAAGAAAGCCCAAGAAAAGCCCAAAGAAAGGGGAAAGAAAGCCCAAAGAGAGGGGAAAGAAAGCCCAAGGAAAGCCCAAAGAAAGGGGAAAGAAAGCCCAAAGAAAGGGGAAACAAAGCCCAAAGAAAGGGGAAAGAAAGGGGAAAGAAAGCCCAAAGAAAGGGGAAAGAAAGGGGAAAGAAAGCCCAAAGAAAGCCCAAAGAAAGGGGAAAGAAAGCCCAAGGAAAGGGGAAAGAAAGCCCAAAGAAAGGGGAAATAAAGCCCAAAGAAAGGGGAAAGAAAGCCCAGAGAAAGGGGGAAGAAAGCCCAAAGAAAGCCCAAAGAAAGGGGAAAGAAAGGCCAAAGAAAGCCCAAAGAAAGGGGAAAGGAAGCGCAAAGAAAGCCCAAAGAAAGGGGAAAGAAAGCCCAAAGAAAGCCCAAAGAAAGCCCAAGGAAAGCCCAAAGAAAGGGGAAAGAAAGCCCAAAGAAAGGGGAAAGAAAGCCCAAAGAAAGGAGAAAGAAAGCCCAAAGAAATGGGAAAGAAAGCCCAAACAAAGGGGAATGACAGCCCAAAGAAAGGGGAAAGAAAGCCCAAAGAAAGGGGAAAGAAAGCCCAAAGAAAGGGGAAAGAAAGCCCAAAGAAAGGGGAAAGAAAGCCCAAAGAAAGCCCAAAGAAAGTGGAAAGAAAGGGGAAAGAAAGCCCAAAGAAAGCCCAAAGAAAGCCCACAGAAAGCCCAAAGAAATCCCAAAGAAAGCCCAAAGAAAGCCCAAAGAAATGTCAAAGAAAGGGGAAAGAAAGCCCAAAGAAAGGGGAAAGAAAGCCCAAAGAAAGGGGAATGACAGCCCAAAGAAAGGGGAAAGAAAGCCCAAAGAAATCCCAAAGAAAGTGGAAAGAAAGGGGAAAGAAAGCCCAAAGAAAGCCCAAAGAAAGCTCAAGGAAAGCCCAAAGAAAGGGGAAAGAAAGCCCAAAGAAAGGGGAATGACAGCCCAAAGAAAGGGAAAAGAAAGCCCAAAGAAAGGGGAAAGAAAGGAGAAAGAAAGCCCAAAGAAAGGGGAAAGAAAGCCCAAAGAAAGCCCAAAGAAAGGGGAAAGAAAGCGCAAAGAAATACCAAAGAAAGGAGAAAGAAAGCCCAAAGAAAGGGGAAAGAAAGCCCAAAGAAAGGGGAAAGAAAGCCCAAAGAAAGGGGAAAGACAGCCCAAAGAAAGGGGAAAGAAAGCCCAAAGAAAGGGGAAAGAAAGCCCAAAGAAAGCCCTAAGAAAGGGGAAAGAAAGCCCAAAGAAAAGGGAAAGAAAGCCCAAAGAATGCCCAAAGAAAGCGGAAAGAAAGCCCAAAGAAAGCCTAAAGAAAGCCTAAAGAAAGCCTAAAGAAAGGGGAAACAAAGCCCAAAGAAAGGGGAAAGAAAGCCCAAAGAAAGCCCAAAGAAAGCCCAAAGAAAGTGGAAAGAAAGGGGAAAGAAAGCCCAAAGAAAGCCCAAATAAATCCCAAAGAAAGCCCACAGAAAGCCCAAAGAAAGCCCAAAGAAAGGGGAAAGAAAGCCCAAAGAAAGGGGAAAGAAAGCCCAAAGAAAGCCCAAAGAAAGCCCAAAGAAAGTGGAAAGAAAGGGGAAAGAAAGCCCAAAGAAAGCCCAAATAAATCCCAAAGAAAGCCCACAGAAAGCCCAAAGAAAGCCCAAAGAAAGCCCAAACAAAGCCCAAAGAAAGGGGAAAGAAAGCCCAAAGAAAGGGGAAAGAAAGCCCAAAGAAAGGGGAAAGAAAGCCCAAAGAAAGGGGAAAGAAAGCCCAAAGAAAGGGGAAAGAAAGCCCAAAGAAAGGGGAAAGAAAGCCCAAAGAAAGCCCAAAGAAAGTGGAAAGAAAGGGGAAAGAAAGCCCAAAGAAAGACCAAGGAAAGCCCAAAGAAAGGGGAAAGAAAGCCCAAAGAAAGGGGAATGACAGCCCAAAGAAAGGGGAAAGAAAGCCCAAAGAAAGGGGAAAGAAATCCCAAAGAAAGGGGAAAGAAAGCCCAAAGTAAGGGGAAAGAAAGCCCAAAGAAAGCCTAAAGAAAGCCCAAAGAAAGTGCAAAGAAAGGGGAAAGAAAGCCCAAAGAAAGCCCAAAGAAAGCCCAAGGAAACCCCAAAGAAAGGGGAAAGAAAGCCCAAAGAAAGGGGAAAGAAAGCCCAAAGAAAGCCCAAAGAAAGCTCACAGAAAGCCCAAAGAAAGCCCAAAGAAAGGGGAAAGAAAGGGGAAAGAAAGCCAGAAGAAAGGGGAAAGAAAGCCCAAAGAAAGCCCAAAGAAAGGGGAAAGAAAGCCCAAAGAAAGGGGAAAGAAAGCCCAAAGAAAGGGGAAAGAAAGGGGAAAGAAAGCGCAAAGAAAGCCCAAAGAAAGGGGAAAGAAAGCCCAAAGAAAGGGGAAAGAAAGCCCAAAGAAAGGGGAAAGAAAGCCCAAAGAAAGAACAAAGAAAGGGGAAAGAAAGCCCAAAGAAAGGGGACAGAAAGCTCAAAGAAAGCCCAAAGAAAGGGGAAAGAAAGCCCAAAGAAAGGGGAAAGAAAGCCCAAAGAAAGGGGAAAGAAAGCCCAAAGAAAGGGGAAAGAAAGCCCAGAGAAAGCCCAAAGAAAGCCCAAAGAAAGCCCAAAGAAAAGGGAAAGAAAGCCCAAAGAAAGGGGAAAGAAAGCCCAAAGAAAGGGGAATGACAGCCCAAAGAAAGGGGAAAGAAAGCCCAAAGAAAGGGGAAGAAAGCCCAAAGAAAGGGGAAAGAAAGCCCAAAGAAAGGGGAAAGAAAGCCCAAAGAAAGCACAAAGAAAGGGGAAAGAAATCCTATGAAAGCCCAAAGAAAGTGGAAAGAAAGGGGAAAGAAAACCCAAAGAAAGCCCAAAGAAAGCCCAAGGAAATCCCAAAGAAAGAGCGAAAATAGCCCAAAGAAAGGGGAAAGAAAGCCCAAAGAAAGCCCAAAGAAAGCCCAAAGAAAGCCCACAGAAAGGGGAAAGAAATCCCAAAGAAAGGGGAAAGAAAGCCCAAAGAAAGCCCAAAGAAAGCCCAAAGAAAGCCCAAAGAAAGCCCAAAGAAAGGGGAAAGAAAGCCCAAAGAAAGGGGAAAGGAAGCCCAAAGAAAGGGGAAGAAAGCCCAAAGAAAGGGGAAAGAAAGCCCAAAGAAAGGGGAAAGAAAGCCCAAAGAGAGGGGAAAGAAAGCCCAAAGAAAGGGGAAAGAAAGCCCAAGAAAGCCCAAAGAAAGTGGAAAGAAAGGGGAAAGAAAGCCCAAAGAAAGCCCAAAGAAAGCCCAAGGAAAGCCCAAAGAAAGGGGAAAGAAAGCCCAAAGAAAGGGGAAAGAAAGCCCAAAGAAAGCCCAAAGAAAGGGGAAAGAAAGCCCAAAGAAAGGGGAAACAAAGCCCAAAAAAGGGGAAAGAAAGGGGAAAGAAAGCCCAAAGTAAATGGAAAAAAAGGGGAAAGAAAGCCCAAAGAAAGCCCAAAGAAAGGGGAAAGAAAGCCCAAAGAAAGGGGAAAGAAAGCCCAAAGAAAGCCCAAAGAAAGCCCAAAGAAAGGGGAAATAAAGCCCAAAGAAAGGGGAAAGAAAGCCCAAAGAAAGAGGGAAGAAAGCCCAAAGAAAGCCCAAAGAAAGGGGAAAGAAAGGGGACAGAAAGCCCAAAGAAAGCCCAAAGAAAGCCCAAAGAAAGGGGAAAGAAAGCCCAAAGAAAGGGGAAAGAAAGCCCAAAGAAAGGGGAAAGACAGCCCAAAGAAAGGGGAAAGACACCCCAAAGAAAGCCCAAAGAAAGGGGAAAGAAAGCCCAAAGAAAGGGGAAAGAAAGCTCAAAGAAAGCCCAAAGAAAGGGGAAAGAAAGCCCAAAGAAAGGGGAAAGAAAGCCTAGAGAAAGCCCAAAGAAAGCCCAAAGAAAGCCCAAAGAAAGCCCAAAGAAAAGGGAAAGAAAGCCCAAAGAAAGGGGAAAGAAAGCGCAAAGAAAGCCCAAAGAAAGCCCAAAGAAAGTGGAAAGAAAGGGGAAAGAAAGCCCAAAGAAAGCCCAAATAAATCCCAAAGAAAGCCCACAGAAAGCCCAAAGAAAGCCCAAAGAAAGCCCAAAGAAAGCCCAAAGAAAGGCCAAAGAAAGGGGAAAGAAAGCCCAAAGAAAGGGGAAAGAAAGCCCAAAGAAAGGGGAAAGAAAGCCCAAAGAAAGGGGAAAGAAAGCCCAAAGAAAGCCCAAAGAAAGTGGAAAGAAAGGGGAAAGAAAGCCCAAAGAAAGACCAAGGAAAGCCCAAAGAAAGCGGAAAGAAAGCCCAAAGAAAGGGGAATGACAGCCCAAAGAAAGGGGAAAGAAAGCCCAAAGAAAGGGGAAAGAAATCCCAAAGAAAGGGGAAAGAAAGCCTAAAGTAAGGGGAAAGAAAGCCCAAAGAAAGCCTAAAGAAAGCCCAAAGAAAGTGGAAAGAAAGGGGAAAGAAAGCCCAAAGAAATCCCAAAGAAAGCCCAAGGAAACCCCAAAAAAAGGGGAAAGAAAGCCCAAAGAAAGGGGAAAGAAATCCCAAGAAAGCCCAAAGAAAGTGGAAAGAAAGGGGAAAGAAAGCCCAAAGAAAGCCCAAAGAAAGCCCAAGGAAAGCCCAAAGAAAGGGGAAAGAAAGCCCAAAGAAAGGGGAAAGAAAGCCCAAAGAAAGCCCAAAGAAAGGGGAAAGAAAGCCCAAAGAAAGGGGAAACAAAGCCCAAAAAAGGGGAAAGAAAGGGGAAAGAAAGCCCAAAGTAAATGGAAAAAAAGGGGAAAGAAAGCCCAAAGAAAGCCCAAAGAAAGGGGAAAGAAAGCCCAAAGAAAGGGGAAAGAAAGCCCAAAGAAATGGGAAAGAAAGCCCAAAGAAAGCCCAAAGAAAGCCCACAGAAAGGGGAAAGAAAGCCCAAAGAAAGGGGAAAGAAAGCCCAAAGAAAGGAGAAAGAAAGCCCAAAGAAAGGGGAAAGAAAGCCCAAAGAAAGCCCAAAGAAAGGGGAAAGAAAGCCCAAAGAAAGGGGAAAGAAAGCTCAAAGAAAGCCCAAAGAAAGGGGAAAGAAAGCCCAAAGAAAGGGGAAAGAAAGCCCAAAGAAAGGGGAAAGAAAGCCCAGAGAAAGCCCAAAGAATGCCCAAAGAAAGGGGAAAGAAAGCCCAAAGAAAAGGGAAGGAAAGCCCAAAGAAAGGGGAAAGAAAGCGCAAAGAAAGCGGAAAGAAGCCCAAAGAAAGGGGAATGACAGCCCAAAGAAAGGGGAAAGAAAGCCCAAAGAAAGGGGAAAGAAAGCCCAAAGAAAGGGGAAAGAAAGCCCAAAGAAAGGGGAAAGAAAGCCCAAGAAAGCCCAAAGAAAGCCCAAAGAAAGTGGAAAGAAAGCCCAAAGAAAGCCCAAAGAAAGCCCAAGAAAAGCCCAAAGAAAGGGGAAAGAAAGCCCAAAGAGAGGGGAAAGAAAGCCCAATGAAAGCCCAAAGAAAGGGGAAAGAAAGCCCAAAGAAAGGGGAAACAAAGCCCAAAGAAAGGGGAAAGAAAGGGGAAAGAAAGCCCAAAGAAAGGGGAAAGAAAGGGGAAAGAAAGCCCAAAGAAAGCCCAAAGAAAGGGGAAAGAAAGCCCAAGGAAAGGGGAAAGAAAGCCCAAAGAAAGGGGAAATAAAGCCCAAAGAAAGGGGAAAGAAAGCCCAGAGAAAGGGGGAAGAAAGCCCAAAGAAAGCCCAAAGAAAGGGGAAAGAAAGGCCAAAGAAAGCCCAAAGAAAGGGGAAAGGAAGCGCAAAGAAAGCCCAAAGAAAGGGGAAAGAAAGCCCAAAGAAAGGGGAAAGAAAGCCCAAGGAAAGGGGAAAGAAAGCCCAAAGAAAGGGGAAAGACACCCCAAAGAAAGCCCGAAGAAAGGGGAAAGAAAGCCCAAAGAAAGGGGAAAGAAAGCTCAAAGAAAGCCCAAAGAAAGGGGAAAGAAAGCCCAAAGAAAGGGGAAAGAAAGCCCAAAGAAAGGGGAAAGAAAGCCCAAAGAAAGGGGAAAGAAAGCCCAAAGAAAGGGGAAAGAAAGCCCAGAGAAAGCCCAAAGAGAGCCCAAAGAAAGCCCAAAGAAAGCCCAAAGAACAGGGAAAGAAAGCCCAAAGAAAGGGGAAAGAAAGCCCAAAGAAAGGGGAATGACAGCCCAAAGAAAGGGGAAAGAAAGCCCAAAGAAAGGGGAAAGAAAGCCCAAAGAAAGGGGAAAGAAAGCCCAAAGAAAGTGGAAAGAAAGAGGAAAGAAAACCCAAAGAAACCCCAAAGAAAGCCCAAGGAAAGTCCAAAGAAAGGGGAAAGAAAACCCAAAGAAAGGGGAAAGAAAGCCCAAAGAAAGCCCAAAGAAAGCCCACAGAAAGGGGAAAGAAAGCCCAAAGAAAGGGGAAAGAAAGCCCAAAGAAAGGGGAAAGAAAGCCCAAAGAAAGGGGAAAGAAAGCCCAAAGAAAGCCCAAAGAAAGCCCAAAGAAAGGGGAAAGAAAGCCCAAAGAAAGGGGAAAGAAAGCCCAAAGAAAGGGGAATGACAGCCCAAAGAAAGGGGAAAGAAAGCCCAAAGAAAGGGGAAAGAAAGCCCAAAGAAAGGGGAAAGAAAGCCCAAAGAAAGGGGAAAGAAAGCCCAAAGAAATGGGAAAGAAAGCCCAAACAAAGGGGAATGACAGCCCAAAGAAAGGGGAAAGAAAGCCGAAAGAAAGGGGACAGAAAGCCCAAAGAAAGGGGAAAGAAAGCCCAAAGAAAGGGGAAAGAAAGCCCAAAGAAAGGGGAAAGAAAGCCCAAAGAAAGCCCAAAGAAAGCCCAAAGAAAGTGGAAAGAAAGGGGAAAGAAAGCCCAAAGAAGCCCAAAGAAAGCCCAAAGAAAGCCCACAGAAAGCCCAAAGAAATCCCAAAGAAAGCCCAAAGAAAGCCCAAAGAAATGTCAAAGAAAGGGGAAAGAAAGCCCAAAGAAAGGGGAAAGAAAGCCAAAAGAAAGGGGAATGACAGCCCAAAGAAAGGGGAAAGAAAGCCCAAAGAAATCCCAAAGAAAGTGGAAAGAAAGGGGAAAGAAAGCCCAAAGAAAGCCCAAAGAAAGCTCAAGGAAAGCCCAAAGAAAGGGGAAAGAAAGCCCAAAGAAAGGGGAATGACAGCCCAAAGAAAGGGGAAAGAAAGCCCAAAGAAAGGGGAAAGAAAGGGGAAAGAAAGCCCAAAGAAAGGGGAAAGAAAGCCCAAAGAAAGCCCAAAGAAAGGGGAAAGAAAGCGCAAAGAAATACCAAAGAAAGGAGAAAGAAAGCCCAAAGAAAGGGGAAAGAAAGCCCAAAGAAAGGGGAAAGAAAGCCCAAAGAAATGGGAAAGACAGCCCAAAGAAAGGGGAAAGAAAGCCCAAAGAAAGGGGAAAGAAAGCCCAAAGAAAGCCCAAAGAAAGGGGAAAGAAAGCCCAAAGAAAAGGGAAAGAAAGCCCAAAGAATGCCCAAAGAAAGCGGAAAGAAAGCCCAAAGAAAGCCTAAAGAAAGCCTAAAGAAAGCCTAAAGAAAGGGGAAACAAAGCCCAAAGAAAGGGGAAAGAAAGCCCAAAGAAAGGGGAAAGAAAGCCCAAAGAAAGGGGAAAGACAGCCCAAAGAAAGGGGAAAGACACCCCAAAGAAAGCCCAAAGAAAGGGGAAAGAAAGCCCAAAGAAAGGGGAAAGAAAGCTCAAAGAAAGCCCAAAGAAAGGGGAAAGAAAGCCCAAAGAAAGGGGAAAGAAAGCCCAAAGAAAGGGGAAAGAAAGCACAGAGAAAGCCCAAAGAAAGCCCAAAGAAAGCCCAAAGAAAGCCCAAAGAAAAGGGAAAGAAAGCCCAAAGAAAGGGGAAAGAAAGCGCAAAGAAAGTGGAAAGAAGCCCAAAGAAAGGGGAATGACAGCCCAAAGAAAGGGGAAAGAAAGCCCAAAGAAAGGGGAAAGAAAGCCCAAAGAAAGGGGAAAGAAAGCCCAAAGAAAGGGGAAAGAAAGCCCAAGAAAGCCCAAAGAAAGCCCAAAGAAAGTGGAAAGAAAGCCCAAAGAAAGCCCAAAGAAAGCCCAAGAAAAGCCCAAAGAAAGGGGAAAGAAAGCCCAAAGAAAGGGGAAAGAAAGCCCAAGGAAAGCCCAAAGAAAGGGGAAAGAAACAAAAAGAAAGGGGAAACAAAGCCCAAAGAAAGGGGAAAGAAAGGGGAAAGAAAGCCCAAAGAAAGGGGAAAGAAAGGGGAAAGAAAGCCCAAAGAAACCCCAAAGAAAGGGGAAAGAAAGCCCAAGGAAAGGGGAAAGAAAGCCCAAAGAAAGGGGAAATAAAGCCCAAAGAAAGGGGAAAGAAAGCCCAGAGAAAGGGGGAAGAAAGCCCAAAGAAAGCCCAAAGAAAGGGGAAAGAAAGCCCAAAGAAAGCCCAAAGAAAGGGGAAAGGAAGCGCAAAGAAAGCCCAAAGAAAGGGGAAAGAAAGCCCAAAGAAAGGGGAAAGAAAGCCCAAGGAAAGGGGAAAGAAAGCCCAAAGAAAGGGGAAAGACACCCCAAAGAAAGCCCGAAGAAAGGGGAAAGAAAGCCCAAAGAAAGGGGAAAGAAAGCTCAAAGAAAGCCCAAAGAAAGGGGAAAGAAAGCCCAAAGAAAGG
Organism: Columba livia; assembly: GCF_036013475.1. NCBI lineage: Eukaryota > Metazoa > Chordata > Aves > Columbiformes > Columbidae > Columba > Columba livia. The sequence goes on along the minus strand of NW_027043554.1, from coordinate 7,036 downwards.
GGAAAGAAAGCCCAAAGAAAGGGGAAAGAAAGCCCAAAGAAAGGGAAAGAAAGCCCAAAGAAAGGGGAAAGAAAGCCCAGAGAAAGCCCAAAGAGAGCCCAAAGAAAGCCCAAAGAAAGCCCAAAGAACAGGGAAAGAAAGCCCAAAGAAAGGGGAAAGAAAGCCCAAAGAAAGGGGAATGACAGCCCAAAGAAAGGGGAAAGAAAGCCCAAAGAAAGGGGAAAGAAAGCCCAAAGAAAGGGGAAAGAAAGCCCAAAGAAAGTGGAAAGAAAGGGGAAAGAAAACCCAAAGAAACCCCAAAGAAAGCCCAAGGAAAGTCCAAAGAAAGGGGAAAGAAAACCCAAAGAAAGGGGAAAGAAAGCCCAAAGAAAGCCCAAAGAAAGCCCACAGAAAGGGGAAAGAAAGCCCAAAGAAAGGGGAAAGAAAGCCCAAAGAAAGGGGAAAGAAAGCCCAAAGAAAGGGGAAAGAAAGCCCAAAGAAAGCCCAAAGAAAGCCCAAAGAAAGGGGAAAGAAAGCCCAAAGAAAGGGGAAAGAAAGCCCAAAGAAGGGGGAATGACAGCCCAAAGAAAGGTGAAAGAAAGCCCAAAGAAAGGGGAAAGAAAGCCCAAAGAAAGGGGAAAGAAAGCCCAAAGAAATGGGAAAGAAAGTCCAAACAAAGGGGAATGACAGCCCAAAGAAAGGGGAAAGAAATCCCAAAGAAAGGGGAAAGAAAGCCCAAAGAAAGGGGAAAGAAAGCCCAAAGAAAGGGGAAAGAAAGCCCAAAGAAAGGGGAAAGAAAGCCCAAAGAAAGCCCAAAGAAAGCCCAAAGAAAGTGGAAAGAAAGGGGAAAGAAAGCCCAAAGAAAGCCCAAAGAAAGCCCAAAGAAAGCCCACAGAAAGCCCAAAGAAATCCCAAAGAAAGCCCAAAGAAAGCCCAAAGAAATGTCAAAGAAAGGGGAAAGAAAGCCCAAAGAAAGGGGAAAGAAAGCCCAAAGAAAGGGGAATGACAGCCCAAAGAAAGGGGAAAGAAAGCCCAAAGAAATCCCAAAGAAAGTGGAAAGAAAGGGGAAAGAAAGCCCAGAGAAAGCCCAAAGAAAGCTCAAGGAAAGCCCAAAGAAAGGGGAAAGAAAGCCCAAAGAAAGGGGAATGACAGCCCAAAGAAAGGGGAAAGAAAGCCCAAAGAAAGGGGAAAGAAAGGGGAAAGAAAGCCCAAAGAAAGGGGAAAGAAAGCCCAAAGAAAGCCCAAAGAAAGGGGAAAGAAAGCGCAAAGAAATACCAAAGAAAGGAGAAAGAAAGCCCAAAGAAAGGGGAAAGAAAGCCCAAAGAAAGGGGAAAGAAAGCCCAAAGAAAGGGGAAAGACAGCCCAAAGAAAGGGGAAAGAAAGCCCAAAGAAAGGGGAAAGAAAGCCCAAAGAAAGCCCAAAGAAAGGGGAAAGAAAGCCCAAAGAAAAGGGAAAGAAAGCCCAAAGAATGCCCAAAGAAAGCGGAGAGAAAGCCCAAAGAAAGCCTAAAGAAAGCCTAAAGAAAGCCTAAAGAAAGGGGAAACAAAGCCCAAAGAAAGGGGAAAGAAAGCCCAAAGAAAGCCCAAAGAAAGGGGAAAGAAAGCCCAAAGAAAGGGGAAAGAAAGCCCAAAGAAAGCCCAAAGAAAGCCCAAAGAAAGTGGAAAGAAAGGGGAAAGAAAGCCCAAAGAAAGCCCAAATAAATCCCAAAGAAAGCCCACAGAAAGCCCAAAGAAAGCCCAAGAAAGCCCAAAGAAAGCCCAAAGAAAGCCCAAAGAAAGGCCAAAGAAAGGGGAAAGAAAGCCCAAAGAAAGGGGAAAGAAAGCCCAAAGAAAGGGGAAAGAAAGCCCAAAGAAAGGGGAAAGAAAGCCCAAAGAAAGCCCAAAGAAAGTGGAAAGAAAGGGGAAAGAAAGCCCAAAGAAAGACCAAGGAAATCCCAAAGAAAGGGGAAAGAAAGCCCAAAGAAAGGGGAATGACAGCACAAAGAAAGGGGAAAGAAAGCCCAAAGAAAGGGGAAAGAAATCCCAAAGAAAGGGGAAAGAAAGCCCAAAGTAAGGGGAAAGAAAGCCCAAAGAAAGCCTAAAGAAAGCCCAAAGAAAGTGGAAAGAAAGGGGAAAGAAAGCCCAAAGAAAGCCCAAAGAAAGCCCAAGGAAACCCCAAAGAAAGGGGAAAGAAAGCCCAAAGAAAGGGGAAAGAAAGCCCAAAGAAAGCCCAAAGAAAGCCCACAGAAAGCCCAAAGAAATCCCAAAGAAAGGGGAAAGAAAGGGGAAAGAAAGCCAGAAGAAAGGGGAAAGAAAGCACAAAGAAAGCCCAAAGAAAGGGGAAAGAATGCCCAAAGAAAGGGGAAAGAAAGCCCAAAGAAAGGGGAAAGAAAGGGGAAAGAAAGCGCAAAGAAAGCCCAAAGAAAGGGGAAAGAAAGCCCAAAGAAAGGGAAAGAAAGCCCAAAGAAAGGGGAAAGACAGCCCAAAGAAAGCCCAAAGAAAGGGGAAAGAAAGCCCAAAGAAAGGGGACAGAAAGCTCAAAGAAAGCCCAAAGAAAGGGGAAAGAAAGCCCAAAGAAAGGGGAAAGAAAGCCCAAAGAAAGGGGAAAGAAAGCCCAAAGAAAGGGGAAAGAAAGCCCAGAGAAAGCCCAAAGAAAGCCCAAAGAAAGCCCAAAGAAAAGGGAAAGAAAGCCCAAGAAAGGGGAAAGAAAGCCCAAAGAAAGGGGAATGACAGCCCAAAGAAAGGGGAAAGAAAGCCCAAAGAAAGGGGAAGAAAGCCCAAAGAAAGGGGAAAGAAAGCCCAAAGAAAGGGGAAAGAAAGCCCAAAGAAAGCACAAAGAAAGAGGAAAGAAAGCCTATGAAAGCCCAAAGAAAGTGGAAAGAAAGGGGAAAGAAACCCAAAGAAAGCCCAAAGAAAGCCCAAGGAAATCCCAAAGAAAGTGCGAAAATAGCCCAAAGAAAGGGGAAAGAAAGCCCAAAGAAAGCCCAAAGAAAGCCCAAAGAAAGCCCACAGAAAGGGGAAAGAAATCCCAAAGAAAGGGGAAAGAAAGCCAAAAGAAAGCCCAAAGAAAGCCCAAAGAAAGCCCAAAGAAAGCCCAAAGAAAGGGGAAAGAAAGCCCAAAGAAAGGGGAAGAAAGCCCAAAGAAAGGGGAAAGAAAGCCCAAAGAAAGGGGAAAGAAAGCCCAAAGAGACGGGAAAGAAAGCCCAAAGAAAGGGGAAAGAAAGCCCAAAGAGAGGGGAAAGAAAGCCCAAAGAAAGGGGAAAGAAAGCCCAAGAAAGCCCAAAGAAAGTGGAAAGAAAGGGGAAAGAAAGCCCAAAGAAAGCCCAAAGAAAGCCCAAGGAAAGCCCAAAGAAAGGGGAAAGAAAGCCCAAAGAAAGGGGAAAGAAAGCCCAAAGAAAGCCCAAAGAAAGGGGAAAGAAAGCCCAAAGAAAGGGGAAACAAAGCCCAAAAAAGGGGAAAGAAAGGGGAAAGAAAGCCCAAAGTAAATGGAAAAAAAGGGGAAAGAAAGCCCAAAGAAAGCCCAAAGAAAGGGGAAAGAAAGCCCAAAGAAAGGGGAAAGAAAGCCCAAAGAAAGCCCAAAGAAAGCCCAAAGAAAGGGGAAATAAAGCCCAAAGAAAGGGGAAAGAAAGCCCAAAGAAAGAGGGAAGAAAGCCCAAAGAAAGCCCAAAGAAAGGGGAAAGAAAGGGGACAGAAAGCCCAAAGAAAGCCCAAAGAAAGCCCAAAGAAAGGGGAAAGAAAGCCCAAAGAAAGGGGAAAGAAAGCCCAAAGAAAGGGGAAAGAAAGCCCAAAGAAAGGGGAAAGACAGCCCAAAGAAAGGGGAAAGACACCCCAAAGAAAGCCCAAAGAAAGGGGAAAGAAAGCCCAAAGAAAGGGGAATGAAAGCTCAAAGAAAGCCCAAAGAAAGGGGAAAGAAAGCCCAAAGAAAGGGGAAAGAAAGCCCAAAGAAAGGGGAAAGAAAGCCCAGAGAAAGCCCAAAGAAAGCCCAAAGAAAGCCCAAAGAAAGCCCAAAGAAAAGGGAAAGAAAGCCCAAAGAAAGGGGAAAGAAAGCGCAAAGAAAGCGGAAAGAAGCCCAAAGAAAAGGGAATGACAGCCCAAAGAAAGGGGAAAGAAAGCCCAAAGAAAGGGGAAAGAAAGCCCAAAGAAAGGGGAAAGAAAGCCCAAAGAAAGGGGAAAGAAAGCCCAAGAAAGCCCAAAGAAAGCCCAAAGAAAGTGGAAAGAAAGCCCAAAGAAAGCCCAAAGAAAGCCCAAGAAAAGCCCAAAGAAAGGGGAAAGAAAGCCCAAAGAAAGGGGAAAGAAAGCCCAAGGAAAGCCCAAAGAAAGGGGAAAGAAAGCCCAAAGAAAGGGGAAACAAAGCCCAAAGAAAGGGGAAAGAAAGGGGAAAGAAAGCCAAAGAAAGGGGAAAGAAAGGAGAAAGAAAGCCCAAAGAAAGCCCAAAGAAAGGGGAAAGAAAGCCCAAGGAAAGGGGAAAGAAAGCCCAAAGAAAGGGGAAATAAAGCCCAAAGAAAGGGGAAAGAAAGCCCAAAGAAAGGGGGAAGAAAGCCCAAAGAAAGCCCAAAGAAAGGGGAAAGAAAGCCCAAAGAAAGCCCAAAGAAAGGGGAAAGGAAGCGCAAAGAAAGCCCAAAGAAAGGGGAAAGAAAGCCCAAAGAAAGGGGAAAGAAAGCCCAAGGAAAGGGGAAAGAAAGCCCAAAGAAAGGGGAAAGACACCCCAAAGAAAGCCCAAAGAAAGGGGAAAGAAAGCCCAAAGAAAGGGGAAAGAAAGCTCAAAGAAAGCCCAAAGAAAGGGGAAAGAAAGCCCAAAGAAAGGGGAAAGAAAGCCCAAAGAAAGGGGAAAGAAAGCCCAAAGAAAGGGGAAAGAAAGCCCAAAGAAAGTGGAAAGAAAGCCCAGAGAAAGCCCAAAGAAAGCCCAAAGAAAGCCCAAAGAAAGCCCAAAGAACAGGGAAAGAAAGCCCAAAGAAAGGGGAAAGAAAGCCCAAAGAAAGGGGAATGACAGACCAAAGAAAGGGGAAAGAAAGCCCAAAGAAAGGGGAAAGAAAGCCCAAAGAAAGGGGAAAGAAAGCCCAAAGAAAGTGGAAAGAATGGGGAAAGAAAACCCAAAGAAACCCCAAAGAAAGCCCAAGGAAAGTCCAAAGAAAGGGGAAAGAAAACCCAAAGAAAGGGGAAAGAAAGCCCAAAGAAAGGGGAAAGAAAGCCCAAAGAAAGCCCAAAGAAAGCCAAAGAAAGTGGAAAGAAAGGGGAAAGAAAGCCCAAAGAAAGCCCAAAGAAAGCCCAAAGAAAGCCCACAGAAAGCCCAAAGAAATCCCAAAGAAAGCCCAAAGAAAGCCCAAAGAAATGTCAAAGAAAGGGGAAAGAAAGCCCAAAGAAAGGGGAAAGAAAGCCCAAAGAAAGGGGAATGACAGCCCAAAGAAAGGGGAAAGAAAGCCCAAAGAAATCCCAAAGAAAGTGGAAAGAAAGGGGAAAGAAAGCCCAAAGAAAGCCCAAAGAAAGCTCAAGGAAAGCCCAAAGAAAGGGGAAAGAAAGCCCAAAGAAAGGGGAATGACAGCCCAAAGAAAGGGGAAAGAAAGCCCAAAGAAAGGGGAAAGAAAGGGGAAAGAAAGCCCAAAGAAAGGGGAAAGAAAGCCCAAAGAAAGCCCAAAGAAAGGGGAAAGAAAGCGCAAAGAAATACCAAAGAAAGGAGAAAGAAAGCCCAAAGAAAGGGGAAAGAAAGCCCAAAGAAAGGGGAAAGAAAGCCCAAAGAAAGGGGAAAGACAGCCCAAAGAAAGGGAAAGAAAGCCCAAAGAAAGGGGAAAGAAAGCCCAAAGATAGCCCAAAGAAAGGGGAAAGAAAGCCCAAAGAAAAGGGAAAGAAAGCCCAAAGAATGCCCAAAGAAAGCGGAAAGAAAGCCCAAAGAAAGCCTAAAGAAAGCCTAAAGAAAGCCTAAAGAAAGGGGAAACAAAGCCCAAAGAAAGGGGAAAGAAAGCCCAAAGAAAGCCCAAAGAAAGGGGAAAGAAAGCCCAAAGAAAGGGGAAAGAAAGCCCAAAGAAAGCCCAAAGAAAGCCCAAAGAAAGTGGAAAGAAAGGGGAAAGAAATCCCAAAGAAAGCCCAAATAAATCCCAAAGAAAGCCCACAGAAAGCCCAAAGAAAGCCCAAAGAAAGCCCAAAGAAAGCCCAAAGAAAGCCCAAGGAAAGCCCAAAGAAAGGGGAAAGAAAGCCCAAAGAAAGGGGAAAGAAAGCCCAAAGAAAGCCCAAAGAAAGGGGAAAGAAAGCCCAAAGAAAGGGGAAACAAAGCCCAAAAAAGGGGAAAGAAAGGGGAAAGAAAGCCCAAAGTAAATGGAAAAAAAGGGGAAAGAAAGCCCAAAGAAAGGGGAAAGAAAGCCCAAAGAAAGGGGAAAGAAAGCCCAAAGAAAGCCCAAAGAAAGCCCAAAGAAAGGGGAAATAAAGCCCAAAGAAAGGGGAAAGAAAGCCCAAAGAAAGAGGGAAGAAAGCCCAAAGAAAGCCCAAAGAAAGGGGAAAGAAAGGGGACAGAAAGCCCAAAGAAAGCCCAAAGAAAGCCCAAAGAAAGGGGAAAGAAAGCCCAAAGAAAGGGGAAAGAAAGCCCAAAGAAAGGGGAAAGAAAGCCCAAAGAAAGGGGAAAGACAGCCCAAAGAAAGGGGAAAGACACCCCAAAGAAAGCCCAAAGAAAGGGGAAAGAAAGCCCAAAGAAAGGGGAAAGAAAGCTCAAAGAAAGCCCAAAGAAAGGGGAAAGAAAGCCCAAAGAAAGGGGAAAGAAAGCCCAAAGAAAGGGGAAAGAAAGCCCAGAGAAAGCCCAAAGAAAGCCCAAAGAAAGCCCAAAGAAAGCCCAAAGAAAAGGGAAAGAAAGCCCAAAGAAAGGGGAAAGAAAGAGCAAAGAAAGCGGAAAGAAGCCCAAAGAAAAGGGAATGACAGCCCAAAGAAAGGGGAAAGAAAGCCCAAAGAAAGGGAAAGAAAGCCCAAAGAAAGGGGAAAGAAAGCCCAAAGAAGAAGGGGAAAGAAAGCCCAAGAAAGCCCAAAGAAAGCCCAAAGAAAGTGGAAAGAAAGCCACCAAGAGAAAGCCCAAAGAAAGCCCAAGAAAAGCCCAAAGAAAG
>NW_027043553.1:0-73290 GCF_036013475.1 Columba livia | reverse complement strand
TTTTACCCTTTCTTTGGGCTTTCTTTCCCTGTCTTTGGGATTTCTTTCCCCTTTCTTTGGGCTTTCTTTCCCCTTTCTTTGGGCTTTCTTTCCCCTTTCTTCGGCCTTTCTTTGAGCTTTCTTTTCCTTTCTTTGGGCTTTCTTTCCCCTTTCTTTGGGCTTTCTTTGGGCTTTCTTTGGGCTTTCTTTGGGCTTTCTCTGGGCTTTCTTTACCCTTTCTTGGGCTTTCTTTCCCTGTCTTTGGGATTTCTTTCCCCTTTCTTTGGGCTTTCTTTCCCCTTTCTTTGGGCTTTCTTTCCCCTTTCTTTCGGCCTTTCTTTGAGCTTTCTTTCCCCTTTTCCTTGGGCTTTCTTTCCCTTTCTTTGGGCTTTCTTTGGGCTTTCTTTGGGTTTCTTTCCCCTTTCTTTGGGCATTCTTTGGGCTGTCTTTCCCCTTTCTTTGGGCTTTATTTCCCCTTTCTTTGCGCTTTATTTGGGCTTTCTTTGGGCTTTCTTTGGGCTTTCTTTCCCCTTTCTTTGGGCTTTCTTTCCCTTTCTTTGGGCTTTCTTTCCCATTTCTTTGGGGCTTTCTTTCCCCATTCTTTGGGCTGTCATTCCCCTTTCTTTGGGCTTTCTTTCCCTTTCTTTGGGCTTTCTTTCCCTTTCTTTGGGCTTTCCTTGGGCTTTCTTTGGGCTTTCTTTGGGTTTTCTTTCCCCTTTCTTTTCACTTTCTTTGGGCTTTCTTTCCCCTTCTTTGGGCTTTCTTTCCCTTTTATTTGGGCTTTCTTTCCCCTTTCTTTGGGCTTTCTTTGAGCTTTCTTTGGCTTTCTTTGGGCTTTCTTTGGGCTTTCTTTAGGCTTTCTTTGGGCTTTCTTTGGGCTTTCTTTCCCCTTTCTTTGGGCTTTCTATCCCCTTTCTGTGGGCTTTCTTTGGGCTTTCTTTGGGCTTTCTTTGGGCTTTCTTTCCCCTTACTTTGGTCTTTCTTTCCCTTTCTTTGGGCTTTCCTTGGGCTTCTTTGGGCTTTCTTTCCCCTTTCTTTCCACTTTCTTTGGGCTTTCTTGGGCTTTTTTTGGGCTTTCTTTCCCCTTTCTTTGGGCTTTCTTTCCCCTTTCTTTTGGCTTTCTTTCCACTTTCTTTGGGCTTTCTTTCCCCTTTCTTTGGGCTGTCATTCCCCTTTCTTTGGGCTTTCCTTGGGCTTTCTTTGGGATTTCTTTGGGCTTTCCTTGGGCTTTCTTGGGATTTCTTGGGCTTTCTTTGGGCTTTCTTTAGGCTTTCTTTGGGCTTTCTTTGGGCTTTCTTTCCCCTTTCTTTGGGCTTTCTTTCTCCTTTCTGTGGGCTTTCTTTGGGCTTTCTTTGGGCTTTCTTTGGGCTTTCTTTCCCCTTTCTTTGGCTTTCTTTCCCCTTTCTTTGGGCTTTCCCTGGGCTTTCTTTGGGCTTTCTTTGGGCTTTCTTTGGGTTTCTTTCCCCTTTCTTTCCACTTCTTTGGGCTTTCTTTGGGCTTTTTTGGACTTTCTTTCCCCTTTCTTTGGGCTTTCTTTCCCCTTTCTTTGGGCTTTCTTTCCCCTTTCTTTGGGCTGCCATTCCCCTTTCTTTGGGCTTTCTTTCCCCTTTCTTTGGCTTTCTTTCCCTTTTCTTTGGGCTTTCTTGGGCTTTCTTTGGGCTTCTTTGGGCTTTCTCTGGGCTTTCTTTACCCTTTCTTTGGCTTTCTTTCCCCTTTCTTTGGGATTTCTTTCCCCTTTCTTTGGCGCTTTCTTTCCCTTTTCTTGGGCTTTCTTTTCCCCTTTCTTCGGCCTTTCTTTGAGCTTTCTTTTCCCTTTCTTTGGGCTTTCTTTCCCATTTCTTTGGGCTTCTCTTGGGCTGTCATTCCCTTTCTTTGGGCTGTCATTCCCCTTTCTTTGGGCTTTCTTTCCCCTTCTTGGGCTTTCTTCCCCTTTCTTTGGGCTTTCTTTCCCCTTTCTTTGTGCTGTCATTCCCTTTCTTTGGGCTTTCTTTCCCCTTTCTTTGGGCTTCTTTCCCCTTTCTTTGGGCTTTCTTTCCCCTTTCTTTGGGCTTTCTTTGGGCTTTCTTTGGGCTTTCTTTCCCCTTTCTTTGGGCTTTCCTTGGGCTTTCTTCGGGTTTTCTTTCCCCTTTCTTTTCACTTTCTTTGGGCTTTCTTTCCCCTTTCTTTGGGCTTTCTTTCCTTTTATTTGGGCTTTCTTTCCCCTTTCTTTGGGCTTTCTTTGGGCTTTCTTTGGGCTTTCTTTGGCTTTCTTTCCCCTTTCTTTGGGCTTTCTATCCCTTTCTGTGGGCTTTCTTTGGGCTATCTTTGGGCTTTCTTTGGGCTTTCTTTCCCCTTTCTTTGGTCTTTCTTTCCCCTTTCTTTGGGCTTTCCTTGGGCTTTCTTTGGGCTTTCTTTCCCCTTTCTTTCCACTTTCTTTGGGCTTTCTTTGGGCTTTCTTTCCCCTTTCTTTGGGCTTTCTTTCCCCTTTCTTTGATCTTTCTTTCCCTTTCTTTGGCTTTCTTTCCCCTTTCTTTGGGCTTTCCTTGGGCTTTCTTTGGGCTTTCTTTGGGTTTTCTTTCCACTTTCTTTGGGCTTTCTTTGGGCTTTTTTTGGGCTTTCTTTCCCCTTTCTTGGGCTTTCTTTCCCCTTTCTTTGGGCTTTCTTTCCCTTTCTTTGGGCTGTCATTCCCTTTCTTTGGGCTTTCCTTGGGCTTTCTTGGGATTTCTTTGGGCTTTCCTTGGGCTTTCTTTGGGATTTCTTGGGCTTTCTTTGGGCTTTCTTTAGGCTTTCTTTGGGCTTTCTTTGGGCTTTCTTTCCCTTTCTTTGGGCTTTCTTTCTCCTTTCTGTGGGCTTTTTTTGGGCTTTCTTTGGGCTTTCTTTGGGCTTTCTTTCCCCTTTCTTTGGGCTTTCTTTCCCTTTCTTTGGGCTTTCCCTGGGCTTTCTTTGGGCTTTCTTTGGGTTTTCTTTCCCCTTTCTTTCCACTTTCTTTGGGCTTTCTTTGGGCTTTTTTTGGACTTTCATTCCCCTTTCTTTGGGCTTTCTTTCCCCTTTCTTTGGGCTTTCTTTCCCTTTCTTTGGGCTGCCATTCCCCTTTCTTTGGGCTTTCTTTCCCCTTTCTTTGGGCTTTCTTTCCCTTTTCTTTGGGCTTTCTTTGGGCTTTCTTTGGGCTTTCTTTGGGCTTTCTCTGGCTTTCTTTACCCTTTCTTTGGGCTTTCTTTCCCCTTTCTTTGGGCTTTCTTTCCCCTTTCTTTGGGCTTTCTTTCCCTTTCTTGGGCTGTCATTCCCCTTTCTTTGGGCTTTCTTTCCCCTTTCTTGGGCTTTCTTTCCTTTTCTTTGGGCTTTCTTTGGGCTTTCTTTGGGCTTTCTTTCCCCTTTCTCTGGGCTTTCTTTCCCCTTTCTTTGGGCTTTCTTTCCCCTTTCTTTTAGCTTTCTTTCCCCTTTCTTTGGGCTTTCTTTCCCCTTTCTTTGGGCTTTCTTTCCCTTTCTGTGGGCTTTCTTTGGCTTTCTTTCCCCTTTCTTTGGGCTTTCTTTGGGCTTTCTTTGGGCTTTCTTTCCCCTTTCTTTGGGCTTTCTTTCCCCTTTCTTTGGGCTTTGCTTTCCACTTTCTTTGGGCTTTCTTTCCCTTTCTTTGGGCTTTCTTTCCCCTTTCTTGGGCTGTCATTCCCCTTTCTTTGACTTTCTTTCCCTTTCTTTGGGCTTTCTTTCCCCTTTCTTTGGGCTTTCTTTCCCCTTTCTTTGGGCTTTCTTTCCCTTTCTTTGGGCTGTCATTCCCCTTTCTTGGGCTTTCTTCCCTATTTGGGCTTTCTTTCCCTTTCTTTGGGCTTTCCTTGGGCTTTCTTTGGGATTTCTTTGGGCTTTCCTTGGGCTTTCTTTGGGATTTCTTTGGGCTTTCTTTGGGCTTTCTTTAGGCTTTCTTTGGGCTTTCTTTGGGCTTTTCTTTCCCTTTCTTTAGGCTTTCTTTCTCCTTTCTGTGGGCTTTCTTTGGGCTTTCTTTTGGCTTTCTTTGGGCTTTCTTTCCCTTTCTTTGGGCTTTCTTTCCCCTTTCTTGGGCTTTCCCTGGGCTTTCTTTGGGCTTTCTTTGGTTTTCTTTCCCCTTTCTTTCCACTTTTCTTTGGGCTTTCTTTGGGCTTTTTTTGGACTTTCTTTCCCCTTTCTTTGGGCTTTCTTTCCCCTTTCTTTGGGCTTTCTTTCCCTTTCTTTGGGCTTTCTTTCTCCTTTCTTTGGGCTTTCTTTCCCCTTTCTTTGGGCTTTCTTTCCCCTTTCTTTGGGCTTTCTTTCCCTTTTCTTTGGGCTTTCTTTGGCTTTCTTTGGGCTTTCTCTGGGCTTTCTTTCCCCTTTCTTGAGCTTTCTTTCCCCTTTCTTTGGGATTTCTTTCCCCTTTCTTTGGGCTTTCTTTCCCCTTTCTTTGGGCTGTCATTCCCCTTTCTTTGGGCTTTCTTTCCCCTTTCTTTGGGCTTTCCTTGGGCTTCTTTGGGCTTTCTTTCCCCTTTCTTTCCACTTTCTTTGGGCTTTCTTTGGGCGTTTTTTTGGCTTTCTTTCCCCTTTCCTTGGTCTTTCTTTCCCCTTTCTTTGGGATTTCTTTCCCCTTTCTTTGGGCTTTCTTTCCCCTTTCTTTGGGCTGTCATTCCCCTTTCTTTGGGCTTTCTTTCCCCTTTCTTTGGGCTTTCTTTCCCCTTTCTTTGGCTTTCCTTGGGCTTTCTTTGGGATTTCTTTGGGCTTTCCTTGGGCTTTCTTTGGGATTTCTTTGGGCTTTCTTTGGGCTTTCTTAGGCTTTCTTTCGGCTTTCTTTGGGCTTTCTTTCCCCTTTCTTTGGGCTTTCTTTCTCCTTTCTGTGGGCTTTCTTTGGGCTTTCTTTGGGCTTTCTTTCCCCTTTCTTTGGGCTTTCTTTCCCCTTTCTTTGGGCTTTCCCTGGGCTTTCTTTGGGCTTTCTTTGGGCTTTCTTTGGGTTTTCTTTCCCTTTCTTTCCACTTTCTTTGGGCTTTCTTTGGGCTTTTTTTGGACTTTCTTCCCCTTTCTTTGGGCTTTCTTTCCCCTTTCTTTGGGCTTTCTTTCCCCTTTCTGTGGGCTGCCATTCCCCTTTCTTTGGGCTGCCATTCCCCTTTCTTTGGGCTTTCTTTCCTTTTCTTTGGGCTTTCTTTGGCTTTCTTTGGGCTTTCTTTGGGCTTTCTCTGGGCTTTCTTTACCCTTTCTTTGGGCTTTCTTTCCCCTGTCTTTGGGATTTCTTTCCCCTTTCTTTGGGCTTTCTTTCCCTTTCTTAGGGCTTTCTTTCCCCTTTCTTCGGCCTTTCTTTGAGCTTTCTTTTCCCTTTCTTTGGGCTTTCTTTCCCCTTTCTTTGGGCTTTCTTTGGGCTGTCTTTCCCTTTCTTTGGGCTTTCTTTCCCCTTTCTTTGGGCTTTCTTTGGGCTTTCTTGGGGTTTCTTTCCCCTTTCTTTGGCATTCTTTGGGCTGTCTTTCCCCTTTCTTTGGCTTTATTTCCCCTTTCTTTGCGCTTTATTTGGGCTTTCTTTGGGCTTTCTTTGGGCTTTCTTTCCACTTTCTTTGGGCTTTCTTTCCCCTTTCTTTGGGCTTTCTTTCCCATTTCTTTGGGCTTTCTTTCCCCTTTCTTTGGGCTGTCATTCCCTTTCTTTGGGCTTTCTTTCCCCTTTCTTTGGGCTTTCCCTTTCTTTGGGCTTTCTTTCCCTTTCTTTGGGCTTTCCTTGGGTTTTCTTTCCCCTTTCTTTTCACTTTCTTTGGGCTTTCTTTCCCCTTTCTTTGGGCTTTCTTTCCCTTTTATTTGGGCTTTCTTTCCCCTTTCTTTGGGCTTTCTTTGAGCTTTCTTTGGGCTTTCTTTGGACTTTCTTTGGGCTTTCTTTAGGCTTTCTTTGGGCTTTCTTTGGGCTTTCTTTCCCCTTTCTTTGGGCTTTCTATCCCCTTTCTGTGGGCTTTCTTTGGGCTTTCTTTGGGCTTTCTTTGGGCTTTCTTTCCCCTTACTTTGGTCTTTCTTTCCCCTTTCTTTGGGCTTTCCTTGGGCTTTCTTTGGGCTTTCTTTCCCCTTTCTTTCCACTTTCTTTGGGCTTTCTTTGGGCTTTTTTTGGGCTTTCTTTCCCCTTTCTTTGGGCTTTCTTTCCCCTTTCTTTTGGCTTTCTTTCCACTTTCTTTGGGCTTTCTTTCCCCTTTCTTTGGCTGTCATTCCCCTTTCTTTGGGCTTTCCTTGGGCTTTCTTTGGGATTTCTTTGGGCTTTCCTTGGGCTTTCTTTGGGATTTCTTTGGGCTTTCTTTGGGCTTTCTTTAGGCTTTCTTTGGGCTTTCTTTGGGCTTTCTTTCCCCTTTCTTTGGGCTTTCTTTCTCCTTTCTGTGGGCTTTCTTTGGGCTTTCTTTGGCTTTCTTTGGGCTTTCTTTCCCCTTTCTTTGGGCTTTCTTTCCCCTTTCTTTGGGCTTTCCCTGGGCTTTCTTTGGGCTTTCTTTGGGCTTTCTTTGGGTTTTCTTTCCCCTTTCTTTCCACTTTCTTTGGGCTTTCTTTGGCTTTTTTTGGACTTTCTTTCCCCTTTCTTTGGGCTTTCTTTCCCCTTTCTTTGGGCTTTCTTTCCCTTTCTTTGGGCTGCCATTCCCCTTTCTTTGGGCTTTCTTTCCCCTTTCTTTGGGCTTTCTTTCCCTTTTCTTTGGGCTTTCTTTGGGCTTTCTTTGGGCTTTCTTTGGGCTTTCTCTGGGCTTTCTTTACCCTTTCTTTGGGCTTTCTTTCCCCTTTCTTTGGGATTTCTTTCCCCTTTCTTTGGGCTTTCTTTCCCTTTTCTTTGGGCTTTCTTTCCCCTTTCTTCGGCGTTTCTTTGAGCTTTCTTTTCCCTTTCTTTGGGCTTTCTTTCCCATTTCTTTGGGCTTTCTTGGGCTGTCATTCCCCTTTCTTTGGGCTGTCATTCCCCTTTCTTTGGGCTTTCTTTCCCCTTTCTTTGGGCTTTCTTTCCCCTTTCTTTGGCTTTCTTTCCCCTTTCTTTGTGCTGTCATTCCCCTTTCTTTGGGCTTTCTTTCCCCTTTCTTTGGGCTTTCTTTCCCCTTTCTTTGGGCTTTCTTCCCCTTTCTTTGGGCTTTCTTTGGGCTTTCTTTGGGCTTTCTTTCCCCTTTCTTTGGGCTTTCCTTGGGCTTTCTTTGGGTTTTCTTTCCCCTTTCTTTTCACTTTCTTTGGGCTTTCTTTCCCCTTTCTTTGGGCTTTCTTTCCCTTTTATTTGGGCTTTCTTTCCCCTTTCTTTGGGCTTTCTTTGGGCTTTCTTTGGGCTTTCTTTCCCCTTTCTTTGGGCTTTCTATCCCCTTTCTGTGGGCTTTCTTTGGGCTATCTTTGGGCTTTCTTTGGGCTTTCTTTCCCCTTTCTTTGGTCTTTCTTTCCCCTTTCTTTGGGCTTTCCTTGGGCTTTCTTTGGGCTTTCTTTCCCCTTTCTTTCCACTTTCTTTGGGCTTTCTTTGGGCTTTCTTTCCCCTTTCTTTGGGCTTTCTTTCCCCTTTCTTTGGGCTTTCTTTCCCCTTTCTTTGGGCTTTCTTTCCCCTTTCTTTGGGCTTTCCTTGGGCTTTCTTTGGGCTTTCTTTGGGTTTTCTTTCCACTTTCTTTGGGCTTTCTTTGGGCTTTTTTTGGGCTTTCTTTCCCCTTTCTTTGGGCTTTCTTTCCCCTTTCTTTGGGCTTTCTTTCCCCTTTCTTTGGGCTGTCATTCCCCTTTCTTTGGGCTTTCCTTGGGCTTTCTTTGGATTTCTTTGGGCTTTCCTTGGGCTTTCTTTGGGATTTCTTTGGGCTTTCTTTGGGCTTTCTTTAGGCTTTCTTTGGCTTTCTTTGGGCTTTCTTTCCCCTTTCTTTGGCTTTCTTTCTCCTTTCTGTGGGCTTTTTTTTGGGCTTTCTTTTGGCTTTCTTTGGGCTTTCTTTCCCCTTTCTTGGGCTTTCTTTCCCCTTTCTTTGGCTTTCCCTGGGCTTTCTTTGGGCTTTCTTTGGGTTTTCTTTCCCCTTTCTTTCCACTTTCTTTGGGCTTTCTTTGGGCTTTTTTTGGACTTTCATTCCCCTTTCTTTGGGCTTTCTTTCCCCTTTCTTTGGGCTTTCTTTCCCCTTTCTTTGGGCTGCCATTCCCCTTTCTTTGGGCTTTCTTTCCCCTTTCTTTGGGCTTTCTTTCCCTTTTCTTTGGGCTTTCTTTGGGCTTTCTTTGGGCTTTCTTTGGGCTTTCTCTGGCTTTCTTTACCCTTTCTTTGGCTTTCTTTCCCCTTTCTTTGGGCTTTCTTTCCCCTTTCTTTGGCTTTCTTTCCCCTTTCTTTGGGCTGTCATTCCCCTTTCTTTGGGCTTTCTTTCCCCTTTCTTTGGCTTTCTTTCCCTTTTCTTTGGGCTTTCTTTGGCTTTCTTTGGGCTTTCTTTCCCCTTTCTCTGGGCTTTCTTTCCCCTTTCTTTGGGCTTTCTTTCCCCTTCTTTTAGCTTTCTTTCCCCTTTCTTTGGGCTTTCTTTCCCCTTTCTTTGGGCTTTCTTTCCCATTTCTGTGGGCTTTCTTTGGGCTTTCTTTCCCCTTTCTTTGGGGCTTTCTTTGGGCTTTCTTTGGGCTTTCTTTCCCCTTTCTTTGGCTTTCTTTCCCCTTTCTTTGGCTTTCTTTCCACTTTCTTTGGCTTTCTTTCCCCTTTCTTTGGGCTTTCTTTCCCCCTTTCTTTGGGCTGTCATTCCCCTTTCTTTGGACTTTCTTTCCCCTTTCTTTGGGCTTTCTTTCCCCTTTCTTTGGGCTTTCTTTCCCCTTTCTTTGGGCTTTCTTTCCCCTTTCTTTGGGCTGTCATTCCCCTTTCTTTGGGCTTTCTTTCCCCTATTTGGGCTTTCTTTCCCCTTTCTTTGGGCTTTCCTTGGGCTTTCTTTGGGATTTCTTTGGGCTTTCCTTGGGCTTTCTTTGGGATTTCTTTGGGCTTTCTTTGGCTTTCTTTAGGCTTTCTTTGGGCTTTCTTTGGGCTTTCTTTCCCCTTTCTTTAGGCTTTCTTTCTCCTTTCTGTGGGCTTTCTTTGGGCTTTTCTTTTGGCTTTCTTTGGGCTTTCTTTCCCCTTTCTTTGGGCTTTCTTTCCCCTTTCTTGGGGCTTTCCCTGGGCTTTCTTTGGGCTTTCTTTGGGTTTTCTTTCCCCTTTCTTTCCACTTTCTTTGGGCTTTCTTTGGGCTTTTTTTGGACTTTCTTTCCCCTTTCTTTGGGCTTTCTTTCCCCTTTCTTTGGGCTTTCTTTCCCCTTTCTTTGGGCTTTCTTTCTCTTTCTTTGGGCTTTCTTTCCCCTTTCTTTGGGCTTTCTTTCCCCTTTCTTTGGGCTTTCTTTCCCCTTTTTCTTTGGGCTTTCTTTGGGCTTTCTTTGGGCTTTCTCTGGGCTTTCTTTCCCCTTTCTTTGAGCTTTCTTTCCCCTTTCTTTGGGATTTCTTTCCCCTTTCTTTGGGCTTTCTTTCCCCTTTCTTTGGGCTGTCATTCCCCTTTCTTTGGGCTTTCTTTCCCCCTTTCTTTGGGCTTTCCTTGGGCTTTCTTTGGGCTTTCTTTCCCCTTTCTTTTCCACTTTCTTTGGGCTTTCTTTGGGCGTTTTTTGGGCTTTCTTTCCCCTTTCCTTGGTCTTTCTTTCCCCTTTCTTTGGGATTTCTTTCCCCTTTCTTTGGGCTTTCTTTCCCCTTTCTTTGGGCTGTCATTCCCCTTTCTTTGGGCTTTCTTTCCCCTTTCTTGGGCTTTCTTTCCCCTTTCTTTGGGCTTTCCTTGGGCTTTCTTTGGATTTCTTTGGGCTTTCCTTGGGCTTTCTTTGGGATTTCTTTGGGCTTTCTTTGGGCTTTCTTTAGGCTTTCTTTCGGCTTTCTTTGGGCTTTCTTTCCCCTTTCTTTGGGCTTTCTTTCTCCTTTCTGTGGGCTTTCTTTGGGCTTTCTTGGGCTTTCTTTCCCCTTTCTTTGGGCTTTCTTTCCCCTTTCTTTGGGCTTTCCCTGGGCTTTCTTTGGGCTTTCTTTGGGCTTTCTTTGGGTTTCTTTCCCCTTTCTTTCCACTTTCTTTGGGCTTTCTTTGGGCTTTTTTTGGACTTTCTTTCCCCCTTTCTTTGGGCTTTCTTTCCCCTTTCTTTGGGCTTTCTTTCCCCTTTCTGTGGGCTGCCATTCCCCTTTCTTTGGGCTGCCATTCCCCTTTCTTTGGGCTTTCTTTCCCTTTTCTTTGGCTTTCTTTGGGCTTTCTTTGGGCTTTCTTTGGGCTTTCTCTGGCTTTCTTTACCCTTTCTTTGGGCTTTCTTTCCCCTGTCTTTGGATTTCTTTCCCCTTTCTTTGGGCTTTCTTTCCCCTTTCTTAGGGCTTTCTTTCCCCTTTCTTCGGCCTTTCTTTGAGCTTTCTTTTCCCTTTCTTTGGCTTTCTTTCCCCTTTCTTTGGGCTTTCTTTGGGCTGTCTTTCCCCTTTCTTTGGGCTTTCTTTCCCCTTTCTTTGGGCTTTCTTTGGGCTTTCTTTGGGGTTTCTTTCCCCTTTCTTTGGGCATTCTTTGGGCTGTCTTTCCCCTTTCTTTGGGCTTTATTTCCCCTTTCTTTGCGCTTTATTTGGGCTTTCTTTGGGCTTTCTTTGGCTTTCTTTCCCCTTTCTTTGGGCTTTCTTTCCCCTTTCTTTGGGCTTTCTTTCCCATTTCTTTGGGCTTTCTTTCCCCTTTCTTTGGGCTGTCATTCCCCTTTCTTTGGGCTTTCTTCCCCTTTCTTTGGGCTTTCTTTCCCCTTTCTTTGGGGCTTTCCTTGGGCTTTCTTTGGGCTTTCTTTGGGTTTTCTTTCCCCTTTCTTTTCACTTTCTTTGGGCTTTCTTTCCCCTTTCTTTGGGCTTTCTTTCCCTTTTATTTGGGCTTTCTTTCCCCTTTCTTTGGCTTTCTTTGAGCTTTCTTTGGGCTTTCTTTGGGCTTTCTTTGGGCTTTCTTTAGCTTTCTTTGGGCTTTCTTTGGGCTTTCTTTCCCCTTTCTTTGGGCTTTCTATCCCCTTTCTGTGGGCTTTCTTTGGGCTTTCTTTGGCTTTCTTTGGGCTTTCTTTCCCCTTACTTTGGTCTTTCTTTCCCCTTTCTTTGGGCTTTCCTTGGGCTTTCTTTGGGCTTTCTTTCCCCTTTCTTTCCACTTTCTTTGGGCTTTCTTTGGGCTTTTTTTGGGCTTTCTTTCCCCTTTCTTTGGGCTTTCTTTCCCCTTTCTTTTGGCTTTCTTTCCCACTTTCTTTGGGCTTTCTTTCCCCTTTCTTTGGGCTGTCATTCCCCTTTCTTTGGGCTTTCCTTGGGCTTTCTTTGGGATTTCTTTGGGCTTTCCTTGGGCTTTTTTTGGGATTTCTTTGGGCTTTCTTTGGCTTTCTTTAGGCTTTCTTTGGGCTTTCTTTGGGCTTTCTTTCCCCTTTCTTTGGGCTTTCTTTCTCCTTTCTGTGGGCTTTCTTTGGGCTTTCTTTGGGCTTTCTTTGGGCTTTCTTTCCCCTTTCTTTGGCTTTCTTTCCCCTTTCTTTGGGCTTTCCCTGGGCTTTCTTTGGGCTTTCTTTGGGCTTTCTTTGGGTTTTCTTTCCTTTGGGTTTTCTTTCCCCTTTCTTTCCACTTTCTTTGGGCTTTCTTTGGGCTTTTTTTGGACTTTCTTTCCCCTTTCTTTGGGCTTTCTTTCCCCTTTCTTTGGGCTTTCTTTCCCCTTTCTTTGGGCTGCCATTCCCCTTTCTTTGGGCTTTCTTTCCCCTTTCTTTGGGCTTCTTTCCCTTTTCTTTGGGCTTTCTTTGGGCTTTCTTTGGGCTTTCTTTGGGCTTTCTCTGGGCTTTCTTTACCCTTTCTTTGGGCTTTCTTTCCCCTTTCTTTGGGATTTCTTTCCCCTTTCTTTGGGCTTTCTTTCCCTTTTCTTTGGCTTTCTTTCCCCTTTCTTCGGCCTTTCTTTGAGCTTTCTTTTCCCTTTCTTTGGGCTTTCTTTCCCATTTCTTTGGGCTTTCTTTGGGCTGTCATTCCCCTTTCTTTGGGCTGTCATTCCCCTTTCTTGGGCTTTCTTTCCCCTTTCTTTGGGCTTTCTTTCCCCCTTTCTTTGGGCTTTCTTTCCCCTTTCTTTGTGCTGTCATTCCCCTTTCTTTGGGCTTTCTTTCCCCTTTCTTTGGGCTTTCTTTCCCCTTTCTTTGGGCTTTCTTTCCCCTTTCTTTGGCTTTCTTTGGGCTTTCTTTGGGCTTTCTTTCCCCTTTCTTTGGGCTTTCCTTGGGCTTTCTTTGGGTTTTCTTTCCCCTTTCTTTTCACTTTCTTTGGACTTTCTTTCCCCTTTCTTTGGGCTTTCTTTCCCCTTTCTTGGGCTTTCTTTGAGCTTTCTTTGGGATTTCTTTGGGCTTTCTTTGGGCTTTCTTTAGGCTTTCTTTGGGCTTTCTTTCCCCTTTCTTTGGGCTTTCTATCCCCTTTCTGTGGGCTTTCTTGGGCTTTCTTTGGGCTTTCTTTGGGCTTTCTTTCCCCTTTCTTTGGCTTTCCTTGGGCTTTCTTTGGGCTTTCTTTCCCCTTTCTTTCCACTTTCTTTGGGCTTTCTTTGGGCTTTTTTTGGGCTTTCTTTCCCCTTTCTTTGGGCTTTCTTTCCCCTTTCTTTGGGATTTCTTTCCCCTTTCTTTGGGCTTTCTTTCCCCTTTCTTTGGGCTTTCTTTCCCCTTTCTTTGGGCTTTCTTTCTCCTTTCTTTGGGCTTTCTTTCCCCTTTCTTTGGGCTTTCCTTGGGCTTTCTTTGGGTTTTCTTTCCCCTTTCTTTTCACTTTCTTTGGACTTTCTTTCCCCTTTCTTTGGGCTTTCTTTCCCCTTTCTTTGGGCTTTCTTTCCCCTTTCTTTGGGCTTTCTTTGAGCTTTCTTTGGATTTCTTTGGCTTTCTTTGGGCTTTCTTTAGGCTTTCTTTGGGCTTTCTTTCCCCTTTCTTTGGGCTTTCTATCCCCTTTCTGTGGGCTTTCTTGGGCTTTCTTTGGGCTTTCTTTGGCTTTCTTTCCCCTTTCTTTGGGCTTTCCTTGGGCTTTCTTTGGCTTTCTTCCCCTTTCTTTCCACTTTCTTTGGGCTTTCTTTGGGCTTTTTTGGGCTTTCTTTCCCCTTTCTTTGGGCTTTCTTTCCCCTTTCTTTGGGATTTCTTTCCCCTTTCTTTGGGCTTTCTTTCCCCTTTCTTTGGGCTGTCATTCCCCTTTCTTTGGGCTTTCTTTCCCTTTCTTTGGGCTTTCTTTCCCTTTTCTTTGGGCTTTCTTTGGGCTTTCTTTGGGCTTTCTTTCCCCTTTCTCTGGGCTTTCTTTCCCCTTTCTTTGGGCTTTCTTTCCCCTTTCTTTGGGCTGTCTTTCCCCTTTCTTTGGGCTTTCTTCCCCTTTCTTTCCCCTTTCTTTGGCCTTTCTTTGAGCTTTCTTTTCCCCTTTCTTTGGGCTTTCTTTCCCCTTTCTTTGGGCTTTCTTTGGGCTGTCTTTCCCCCTTCTTTGGGCTTTCTTTCCCCTTTCTTTGGGCTTTCTTGGGCTTTCTTTCCCCTTTCTTTGGGCTTTCCTTCCCCTTTCTGTGGGCTTTCTTTGGGCTTTCTTTGGGCTTTCTTTGGGCTTTCTTTGGGCTTTCTTTCCCCTTTCTTTCCCCTTTCTTTGGGCTTTCTTTGGGATTTCTTTGGGCTTTCTTTCCCCTTTCTTTGGGCTTTCTTTCCCTTTTTTTGGGCTTTCTTTCCCCTTTCTTTGGGCTTTCTTTCACCTTTCTTTGGGCTTTCTTTCCCCTTTCTTTGGGCTTTCTTTCCCCTTTCTTTGGGCTTTCTTTCCCCTTTCTTTGGGCTTTCTTTCCCCTTTCTTTGGGCTTTCTTTCCCCTTTCTTTGGGCTGTCATTCCCCTTTCTTTGGGCTTTCTTTCCCCTTTCTTTGGGCTTTCTTTGGGGCTTTCTTTGGGATTTCTTTTGCTTTCTTTGGGCTTTCTTTAGGCTTTCTTTGGGCTTTCTTTGGGCTTTCTTTCCCCTTTCTTTGGGCTTTCTTTGGGCTGTCTTTCCCCTTCTTTGGGCTTTCTTTCCCCTTTCTTTGGGCTTTCTTTGGGCTTTCTTTCCCTTTCTTTGGGCTTTCTTTCCCCTTTCTTTGGGCTTTCATTGGGCTTTCTTTCCCCTTTCTTTGGGCTTTCTTTCCCCTTTCTTTCCCCTTTCTTTGGGGTTTCTTTGGGGTTTCTTTGGGCTTTCTTTGGGCTTTCTTTCCCCTTTCTTTCCCCTTTCTTTGGGCTTTCTTTGGGATTTCTTTGGGCTTTCTTTCCCTTTCTTTGGGCTTTCTTTGGGCTTTCTTTGGGATTTCTTTTGCTTTCTTTGGGCTTTCTTCCCCTTTCTTTGGGCTTTCTTTCCCTTTCTGTGGGCTTTCTTTGGGCTTTCTTTGGGCTTTCTTTCCCCTTTCTTTGGGCTTTCTTTCCCCTTTCTTTGGGCTTTCTTTCCCCTTTTTTACCCCTTTCTTTGGCCTTTCTTTGAGCTTTCTTTCCCCCTTTCTTTGGGCTTTCTTTCCCCTTTCTTTGGGCTTTCTTTGGCCTGTCTTTCCCCCTTCTTTGGCTTTCTTTCCGCTTTCTTGGGCTTTCTTTGGGCTTTCTTTCCCCTTTCTTTGGGCTTTCTTTCCCCTTTCTGTGGGCTTTCTTGGGCTTTCTTTGGGCTTTCTTTCCCCTTTCTGTGGGCTTTCTTTGGGGTTTCTTTGGGCTTTCTTTGGGCTTTCTTTCCCCTTTCTTTCCCCTTTCTTTCCACTTTCTTTGGGCTTTCTTTGGGATTTCTTTGGGCTTTCTTTCCCCTTTCTTTGGACTTTCTTTCCCCTTTCTTTGGGCTTTCTTTCCCCTTTCTTTGGGCTTTCTTTCCCCTTTTTTTGGGCTTTCTTTCCCTTTCTTTGGCTTTCTTTCCCCTTTCTTTGGCTTTCTTTCCCCTTTCTTTGGGCTGTCATTCCCCTTTCTTTGGGCTGTCATTCCCCTTTCTTTGGGCTTTCTTTCCCCTTTCTTTGGGCTTTCTTTCCCCTTTCTTTGGGCTTTCTTTCCCCTTTCTTTGTGCTGTCATTCCCCTTTCTTTGGGCTTTCTTTCCCCTTTCTTTGGGCTTTCTTTCCCCTTTCTTTGGGCTTTCTTTGGGCTTTCTTTGGGATTTCTTTGGGCTTTCTTTGGGTTTTCTTTAGGCTTTCTTTGGGCTTTCTTTGGGCTTTCTTTCCCCTTTCTTTGGGCTTTCTTTCCACTTTCTGTGGGCTTTCTTTGGGCTTTCTTTCCCCTTTCTTTGTGCTTTCTTTCCCCTTTCTTTGGGCTTTCCTTGGGCTTTCTTTGGGCTTTCTTTGGGTTTTCTTTCCCTTTCTTTCCACTTTCGTTGGGCTTTCTTTGGGCTTTTTTGGGCTTTCTTTGGCTTTTTTTTGGGCTTTCTTTCTCCTTTCTTTGGGCTTTCTTTCCCCTTTCTTTGGGCTTTCTTTCCCCTTTCTTTGGGCTGCCATTCCCCTTTCTTTGGGCTTTCTTTCCCCTTTCTTTGGGCTTTCTTTCCCTTTTTTTGGGCTTTCTTTGGGCTTTCTTTGGGCTTTCTTTGGGCTTTCTCTGTGCTTTCTTTCCCCTTTCTTTGGGCTTTCTTTCCCCTTTCTTTGGGCTTTCTTTCCCCCTTTCTTTGGGCTTTCTTTCCCCTTTCTTTGGGCTGTCATTCCCCTTTCTTTGGGCTTTCTTTTCCCCTTTCTTTGGGCTTTCTTTCCCCTTTCTTTGGGCTTTCTTTCCCCTTTCTTTGTGCTGTCATTCCCCTTTCTTTGGGCTTCCTTTCCCCTTTCTTTGGGCTTTCTTTCCCCTTTCTTTGGGCTTTCTTTGGGCTTTCTTTGGGATTTCTTTGGGCTTTCTTTGGGTTTTCTTTAGGCTTTCTTTTGGGCTTTCTTTGGGCTTTCTTTCCCCTTTCTTTCCCCTTTCTTTCCACTTTCTTTGGGCTTTCTTTGGGATTTCTTGGGCTTTCTTTCCCCTTCTTTGGGCTTTCTTTCCCCTTTCTTTGGGCTTTCTTTCCCCTTTCTTTGGGCTTTCTTTCCCCTTTTTTTGGGCTTTCTTTCCCCTTTCTTTGGCTTTCTTTCCCCTTTCTTTGGGCTTTCTTTCACCTTTCTTTGGGCTTTCTTTCCCCTTTCTTTGGGCTGTCATTCCCCTTTCTTTGGGCTTTCTTTCCCCTTTCTTTGGGCTTTTCTTTCCCCTTTCTTTGGGCTGTCATTCCCCTTTCTTTGGGCTTTCTTTCCCCTTTCTTTGGGCTTTCTTTCCCCTTTCTTTGGGCTTTCTTTCCCCTTTCTTTGGGCTTTCTTTCCCCTTTCTGTGGGCTTTCTTTGGGCTTTCTTTGGGCTTTCTTTCCCCTTTCTTTGGGCTTTCTTTCCCCTTTCTTTGGGCTTTCTTTTGGCTGTCTTTCCCCCTTCCTTGGGATTTTTTCCCCCTTTCTTTGGGCTTTCTTTGGCTTTCTTTCCCCTTTCTGTGGGCTTCTTTGGGCTTTCTTTGGGCTTTCTTTCCCCCCTTTCTTTCCCCTTTCTTTCCACTTTCTTTGGGCTTTCTTTGGGATTTCTTTGGGCTTTCTTTACCCTTTCTTTGGGCTTTCTTTCCCCTTTCTTTGGCTTTCTTTCCCCTTTCTTTGGGCTTTCTTTCCCTTTTTTTGGGCTTTCTTTCCCCTTTCTTTGGGCTTTCTTCCCCTTTCTTTGGGCTTTCTTTCACCTTTCTTTGGCCTTTCTTTCCCCTTTCTTTGGGCTGTCATTCCCCTTTCTTTGGGCTTTCTTTCCCCTTTCTTTGGGCTTTCTTTCCCCTTTCTTTGGGCTTTCTTTGGGCTTTCTTTGGGCTTTCTTTGGCTTTCTTTCCCCTTTCTTTGGGCTTTCTTTCCCCTTTCTTTGGGCTTTCTTTGGGCTTTCTTTGGGCTTTCTTTCCCCTTTCTTTGGGCTTTCTTTCCCCTTTCTTTGGGCTTTCTTTCCCCTTTCTTTGGGCTTTCTTTCCCCTTTCTTTGGGCTTTCTTTCCCTTTCTTTGGGCTTTCTTTTCCCTTTCTTTGGGCTTTCTTTCCCCTTTCTTTGGGCTGTCATTCCCCTTTCTTTGGGCTTTCTTTCCCCTTTCTTTGGGCTTTCTTTGGGCTTTCTTGGGCTTTCTTTGAGCTTTCTTTCCCCTTTCTTTGGGCTTTCTTTCCCCTTCTTTGGGCTTCTTTGGGCTGTCTTTCCCCTTTCTTTGGGCTTTCTTTCCCCTTTCTTTGGGTTTTCTTTCCCCTTTCTTTGGGCTTTCTTTCCCCTTTCTTTGGTCTTTCTTTGCGCTTTCTTTCCCATTTCTTTGGGCTTTCTTTGGCTTTCTTTCCCATTTCTTTGGGCTTTCTTTGGGCTTTCTTTCCCCTTTCTTTCCACTTTCTTTGGGCTTTCTTTGGGCTTTCTTCCCCCTTTCTTTGGGCTTTCTTTCCCCTTTCTTTGGGCTTTATTTCCCCTTTCTTTGGGCTTTCTTTCCCCTTTCCTTGGGCTTTCTTTTCCCTTTCTTTGGGCTTTCTCTCCCCTTTCTTTGGGGTTTCTTTGGGCTTTCTTTCCCCTTTCTTTGGGGTTTCTTTGGGCTTTCTTTCCCCTTCCTTTGGGGCTTTTTTTGGGCTTTCTTTGGGCTTTCTTTGGGCTTTCTTTGGGATTTCTTTGGCTTTCTTTGGTTTTCTTTAGGCTTTCTTTGGGCTTTCTTTGGGCTTTCTTTCCCCTTTCTTTGGGCTTTCTTTCCACTTTCTGTGGGCTTTCTTTGGGCTTTCTTTGGGCTTTCTTTCCCCTTTCTTTGGGCTTTCTTTCCCCTTTCTTTGGGCTTTCCTTGGGCTTTCTTTGGGCTTTCTTTGGGTTTTCTTTCCCCTTTCTTTCCACTTTCTTTGGGCTTTCTTTGGGCTTTTTTTGGGTTTTCTTTGGGCTTTTTTTGGACTTTCTTTCTCCTTTCTTTGGGCTTTCTTTCCCCTTTCTTTGGGCTTTCTTTCCCCTTTATTTGGGCTTTCATTCCCCTTTCTTTGGCTTTCTTTCCCCTTTCTTTGGCTTTCTTTCCCCTTTCTTTCCCCTTTCTTTGGGCTTTCTTTGGGCTTTCTCTGTGCTTTCTTTCCCCTTTCTTTGGGCTTTCTTCCCCTTTCTTTGGGCTTTCTTTCCCCTTTCTTTGGGCTTTCTTTTCCCCTTTCTTTGGGCTTTCTTTCCCGTTTCTTTGGCCTTTCTTTGAGCTTTCTTTCCCCTTTCTTTGGTCTTTCTTTCCCTTTCTTTGGGCTTTCATTGGGCTGTCTTTCCCCTTTCTTTGGGCTTTCTTTCCCCTTTCTTTGGGTTTTCTTTCCCCTTTCTGTGGGCTTTCTTTGGGCTTTCTTTGGGCTTTCTTTGGGCTTTCTTTCCCCTTTCTTTGGGCTTTCTTTCCCCCTTTCTTTGGGCTTTCCTTGGGCTTTCTTTGGGCTTTCTTTGGGTTTTCTTTCCCCTTTCTTTCCACTTTCTTGGGCTTTCTTTGGGCTTTTTTTGGGCTGTCATTCCCCTTTCTTTGGGCTTTCTTTCCCCTTTCTTTGGGCTTTCTTTCCCCTTTCTTTGGGCTGTCATTCCCCTTTCTTTGGGCTTTCTTTCCCCTTTCTTTGGGCTTTCTTTCCCTTTTCTTTGGGCTTTCTTTGGGCTTTCTTTGGGCTTTCTTTGGGCTTTCTCTGGGTTTTCTTTCCCCTTTCTTTGGGCTTTCTTTCCCCTTTCTTTGGGCTTTCTTTCCCCTTTCTTTGGGCTTTCTTTCCCCTTTCTGTGGGCTTTCTTTGGGCTTTCTTTCTTTCCCCTTTCTGTGGGCTTTCTTTGGGCTTTCTTTGGGCTTTCTTTCCCCTTTCTTTGGCTTTCTTTCCCCTTTCTTTGGGCTTTCTTTGGGCTGTCTTTCCCCCTTCTTTGGGATTTCTTTCCCCTTTCTTTGGGCTTTCTTTGGGCTTTCTTTCCCCTTTCTGTGGGCTTTCCTTGGGCTTTCTTTGGGCTTTCTTTGGGCTTTCTTTCCCCTTTCTTTCCCCTTTCTTTCCACTTTCTTTGGTCTTTCTTTGGGATTTCTTTGGGCTTTCTTTCCCCTTTCTTTGGGCTTTCTTTCCCCTTTCTTTGGGCTTTCTTTCCCCTTTCTTTGGGCTTTCTTTCCCCTTTTTTTGGGCTTTCTTTCCCCTTTCTTTGGGCTTTCTTTCCCCTTTCTTTGGGCTTTCTTTCACCTTTCTTTGGGCTTTCTTTCCCCTTTCTTTGGGCTGTCATTCCCCTTTCTTTGGCTTTCTTTCCCCTTTCTTTGGGCTTTCTTTCCCCTTTCTTTGGGCTGTCATTCCCCTTTCTTTGGGCTTTCTTTCCCCTTTCTTTGGGCTTTCTTTCCCCTTTCTTTGGGCTTTCTTTCCCCTTTCTTTGGGCTTTCTTTCCCCTTTCTGTGGGCTTTCTTTGGGCTTTCTTTGGACTTTCTTTCCCCTTTCTGTGGGCTTTCTTTGGGCTTTCTTTGGGCTTTCTTTCCCCTTTCTTTGGGCTTTCTTTCCCCTTTCTTTGGGCTTTCTTTTGGCTGTCTTTCCCCCTTCCTTGGGATTTCTTTCCCCTTTCTTTGGGCTTTCTTTGGGCTTTCTTTCCCCTTTCTGTGGGCTTTCTTTGGGCTTTCTTTGGGCTTTCTTTCCCCTTTCTTTCCCCTTTCTTTCCACTTTCTTTGGGCTTTCTTTGGGATTTCTTTGGGCTTTCTTTCCCCTTTCTTTGGGCTTTCTTTCCCCTTTCTTTGGGCTTTCTTTCCCCTTTTTTTGGGCTTTCTTTCCCCTTTCTTTGGGCTTTCTTTCCCCTTTCTTTGGGCTTTCTTTCACCTTTCTTTGGCCTTTCTTTCCCCTTTCTTTGGGCTGTCATTCCCCTTTCTTTGGGCTTTCTTTCCCCTTTCTTTGGGCTTTCTTTCCCCTTTCTTTGGGCTTTCTTTCCCCTTTCTTTGGGCTGTCATTCCCCTTTCTTTGGGCTTTCTTTCCCCTTTCTTTGGGCTTTCTTTCCCCTTTCTTTGGGCTTTCTTTGGGCTTTCTTTGGGCTTTCTTTCCCCTTTCTTTGGGCTTTCTTTCCCCTTTCTTTGGGCTTTCTTTCCCCTTTCTTTGGGCTTTCTTTCCCCTTTCTTTGGGCTTTCTTTTCCCTTTCTTTGGGCTTTCTTTCCCCTTTCTTTGGGCTGTCATTCCCCTTTCTTTGGGCTTTCTTTCCCCTTTCTTTGGGCTTTCTTTGGGCTTTCTTTGGGCTTTCTTTGAGCTTTCTTTCCCCTTTCTTTGGGCTTTCTTTCCCCTTTCTTTGGGCTTTCTTTGGGCTGTCTTTCCCCTTTCTTTGGGCTTTCTTTCCCCTTTCTTTGGGTTTTCTTTCCCCTTTCTTTGGGCTTTCTTTCCCCTTTCTTTGGTCTTTCTTTGCGCTTTCTTTCCCATTTCTTTGGGCTTTCTTTGGGCTTTCTTTCCCATTTCTTTGGGCTTTCTTTGGGCTTTCTTTCCCCTTTCTTTCCCCTTTCTTTGGGCTTTCTTTGGGCTTTCTTCCCCCTTTCTTTGGGCTTTCTTTCCCCTTTCTTTGGGCTTTATTTCCCCTTTCTTTGGGCTTTCTTTCCCCTTTCCTTGGGCTTTCTTTCCACTTTCTTTGGGCTTTCTCTCCCCTTTCTTTGGGGTTTCTTTGGGCTTTCTTTCCCCTTTCTTTGGGGTTTCTTTGGGCTTTCTTTCCCCTTCCTTTGGGCTTTTTTTGGGCTTTCTTTGGGCTTTCTTTGGGCTTTCTTTGGGATTTCTTTGGGCTTTCTTTGGGTTTTCTTTAGGCTTTCTTTGGGCTTTCTTTGGGCTTTCTTTCCCCTTTCTTTGGGCTTTCTTTCCACTTTCTGTGGGCTTTCTTTGGGCTTTCTTTGGGCTTTCTTTCCCCTTTCTTTGGGCTTTCTTTCCCCTTTCTTTGGGCTTTCCTTGGGCTTTCTTTGGGCTTTCTTTGGGTTTTCTTTCCCCTTTCTTTCCACTTTCTTTGGGCTTTCTTTGGGCTTTTTTTGGGCTTTCTTTGGGCTTTTTTTGGACTTTCTTTCTCCTTTCTTTGGGCTTTCTTTCCCCTTTCTTTGGGCTTTCTTTCCCCTTTCTTTGGGCTTTCTTTCCCCTTTATTTGGGCTTTCATTCCCCTTTCTTTGGGCTTTCTTTCCCCTTTCTTTGGGCTTTCTTTCCCTTTTCTTTGGGCTTTCTTTGGGCTTTCTTTGGGCTTTCTCTGTGCTTTCTTTCCCCTTTCTTTGGGCTTTCTTTCCCCTTTCTTTGGGCTTTCTTTCCCCTTTCTTTGGGCTTTCTTTCCCCTTTCTTTGGGCTTTCTTTCCCGTTTCTTTGGCCTTTCTTTGAGCTTTCTTTCCCCTTTCTTTGGTCTTTCTTTCCCCTTTCTTTGGGCTTTCTTTGGGCTGTCTTTCCCCTTTCTTTGGGCTTTCTTTCCCCTTTCTTTGGGTTTTCTTTCCCCTTTCTTTGGGCTTTCTTTGGGCTTTCTTTGGGCTTTCTTTCCCCTTTCTTTGGGCTTTCTTTCCCCTTTCTTTGGGCTTTCCTTGGGCTTTCTTTGGGCTTTCTTTGGGTTTTCTTTCCCCTTTCTTTCCACTTTCTTTGGGCTTTCTTTGGGCTTTTTTTGGGCTGTCATTCCCCTTTCTTTGGGCTTTCTTTCCCCTTTCTTTGGGCTTTCTTTCCCCTTTCTTTGGGCTGTCATTCCCCTTTCTTTGGGCTTTCTTTCCCCTTTCTTTGGGCTTTCTTTCCCCTTTCTTTGGGCTTTCTTTCCCCTTTCTTTGGGCTTTCTTTCCCCTTTCTGTGGGCTTTCTTTGGGCTTTCTTTGGACTTTCTTTCCCCTTTCTGTGGGCTTTCTTTGGGCTTTCTTTGGGCTTTCTTTCCCCTTTCTTTGGGCTTTCTTTCCCCTTTCTTTGGGCTTTCTTTTGGCTGTCTTTCCCCCTTCCTTGGGATTTCTTTCCCCTTTCTTTGGGCTTTCTTTGGGCTTTCTTTCCCCTTTCTGTGGGCTTTCTTTGGGCTTTCTTTGGGCTTTCTTTCCCCTTTCTTTCCCCTTTCTTTCCACTTTCTTTGGGCTTTCTTTGGGATTTCTTTGGGCTTTCTTTCCCCTTTCTTTGGGCTTTCTTTCCCCTTTCTTTGGGCTTTCTTTCCCCTTTTTTTGGGCTTTCTTTCCCCTTTCTTTGGGCTTTCTTTCCCCTTTCTTTGGGCTTTCTTTCACCTTTCTTTGGCCTTTCTTTCCCCTTTCTTTGGGCTGTCATTCCCCTTTCTTTGGGCTTTCTTTCCCCTTTCTTTGGGCTTTCTTTCCCCTTTCTTTGGGCTTTCTTTCCCCTTTCTTTGGGCTGTCATTCCCCTTTCTTTGGGCTTTCTTTCCCCTTTCTTTGGGCTTTCTTTCCCCTTTCTTTGGGCTTTCTTTGGGCTTTCTTTGGGCTTTCTTTCCCCTTTCTTTGGGCTTTCTTTCCCCTTTCTTTGGGCTTTCTTTCCCCTTTCTTTGGGCTTTCTTTCCCCTTTCTTTGGGCTTTCTTTTCCCTTTCTTTGGGCTTTCTTTCCCCTTTCTTTGGGCTGTCATTCCCCTTTCTTTGGGCTTTCTTTCCCCTTTCTTTGGGCTTTCTTTGGGCTTTCTTTGGGCTTTCTTTGAGCTTTCTTTCCCCTTTCTTTGGGCTTTCTTTCCCCTTTGGTCTTCTTTGGGCTTTCTTTGGGCTTTCTTTCCCCTTTCTCTCCACTTTCTTTGGGCTCTCTTTGGGCTTTCTTTCCCTTTCTTTGGGCTTTCTTTGGGCTTTCTTTCCCCTTTCTTTGGGCTTTCTTTCCCTTCCTTTGGGCTTTCTTTGGCTTTCTTTCGGCTTTCTTTGGCTTTATTTGGGCTTTCTTTGGCTTTCTTTGGGCTTTCTTTCCCCTTTCTTTGGGCTTTCTTTCCCCTTTCTGTGGGCTTTCTTTGGCTTTCTTTGGGCTTTCTTTCCCCTTTCTTTGGGCTTTCTTTCCCCTTTCTTTGGGCTTTTCTTGGGCTTTCTTTGGGCTTTCTTTGGGTTTTCTTTCCCCTTTCTTTCCACTTTCTTTGGGCTTTCCTTGGCTTTCTTTGGGCTTTCTTTCCCCTTTCTTTGGGCTTTCTTTCCCCTTTCTTTGGGCTTTCTTTCCCCTTTCTTTGGGCTGTCATTCCCCTTTCTTTGGGCTTTCTTTCCCCTTTCTTTGGGCTTTCTTTCCCTTTTCTTTCGGCTTTCTTTGGGCTTTCTTTGGCTTTCTTTGGCCTTTCTCTGGGCTTTCTTTCCCATTTCTTTGGGGTTTCTTTCCCCTTTCTTTGGGGTTTCTTTGGGCTTTCTTTCCCCTTTCTTTGGGCTTTCTTTGGCTTTCTTTTCCCCTTTCTTTCCCCTTTCTTTTGGCTTTCTTTCCCCTTTCTTTCCCTTTCTTTGGGCTTTCTTTCCCCTTTCTTTGGGCTTTCTTTCCCCTTTCTTTGGCTTTCTTTCACCTTTCTTTTCCCCTTTATTTGGGCTTTCTTTGGCTTTCTTTGGGCTTTCTTTGGGCTTTCTTTCCCCTTTCTTTGGGCTTTCTTTCCCCTTTCTTTGGGCTTTCCTTGGGCTTTCTTTGAGCTTTCTTTGGGCTTTCTTTCCACTTTCTGTGGGCTTTCTTTGGGCTTTCTTTGGGCTTTCTTTTGGCTTTCTTTCCCCTTTCTTTGGGCTGTCATTCCCCTTTCTTTGGGCTTTCTTTCCCCTTTCTTTGGGCTTTCTTTCCCTTTTCTTTGGGCTTTCTTTGGGCTTTCTTTGGCCTTTCTCTGGGCTTTCTTTCCCCTTTCTTTGGCTTTCTTTCCCCTTTCTTTGGGCTTTCTTTCCCCTTTCTTGGGCTTTCTTTCCCCTTTCTTTGGGCATTCTTTGAGCTTTCTTTCCCCTTTCTTTGGGCTTTCTTTCCCCTTTCTTTGGCTTTCTTTCCCCTTTCTTTGGGCTTTCTTTCCCCTTTCTTTGGGCTTTCTTTCCCTTTCTGTGGGCTTTCTTTGCGCTTTCTTTCCCCTTTCTTTGGGCTTTCTTTGGGCTTTCTTTCCCCTTTCTTTCCCTTTTTCTTTGGCTTTCTTTGGCTTTCTTCCTGCTTTCTTTGGGTTTCTTTCCCCTTTCTTTGGGCTTTCTTTCCCCTTTCTTTGGGCTTTCTTTCCCCTTTCTTTGGGCTTTCTTTCCCCTTTCTTTGGGGTTTTCTTTGGGCTTTCTTTCCCTTTATTTGGGCTTTCCTTGGGCTTTCTTTGGGCTTTTTTTCCCCTTTCTTTCCACTTTCTTTGGGCTTTCTTTGGGCTTTCTTTGGGCTTTCTTTCCCCTTTCTTTGGGCTTTCTTTCCCCTTTCTTTGGGCTTTCTTTCCCCTTTCTTTGGGCTTTCTTTCCCCTTCCTTTGGGCTTTCTTTGGCTTTCTTTCGGCTTTCTTTGGGCTTTCTTTGGGCTTTCTTTGGGCTTTCTTTCCCCTTTCTTTCCCCTTTCTTTCCACTTTCTTTGGGCTTTCTTTGGGATTTCTTTGGGCTTTCTTTCCCCTTTCTTTGGGCTTTCTTTCCCCTTTCTTTGGGCTTTCTTTCCCCTTTCTTTGGGCTTTCTTTCCCCTTTTTTGGGCTTTCTTTCCCCTTTCTTTGGCTTTCTTTCCCCTTTCTTTGGGCTTTCTTTCCCCTTTCTTTGGGCTTTCTTTCCCTTTCTTGGGCTGTCATTCCCTTTCTTTGGGCTTTCTTTCCCCTTTCTTTGGGCTTTCTTTCCCCTTTCTTTGGGCTGTCATTCCCCTTTCTTTGGCTTTCTTTCCCCTTTCTTTGGGCTTTCTTTCCCCTTTCTTTGGCTTTCTTTCCCCTTTCTTTGGACTTTCTTTGGGCTTTCTTTCCCCTTTCTTTGGGCTTTCTTTGGGCTTTCTATCCCCTTTCTTTGGGCTTTCTTTCCCCTTCTTTGGCTTTCTTTTCCCTTTCTTTGGGCTTTCTTTCCCTTTCTTTGGGCTGTCATTCCCCTTTCTTTGGGCTTTCTTTGGGCTTTCTTTGGGCTTTCTTTGGGCTTTCTTTGGCTTTCTTTGAGCTTTCTTTCCCCTTTCTTTGGGCTTTCTTTCCCCTTTCTTTGGGCTTTCTTTGGGCTGTCTTTCCCCTTTCTTTGGGCTTTCTTTCCCCTTTCTTTGGGTTTTCTTTCCCCTTTCTTTGGGCTTTCTTTCCCCTTTCTTTGGTCTTTCTTTGCGCTTTCTTTCCCATTTCTTTGGGCTTTCTTTGGGCTTTCTTTACCATTCTTTGGGCTTTCTTTGGGCTTTCTTTCCCCTTTCTTTCCCTTTCTTTCCACTTTCTTTGGGCTTTCTTTGGATTTCTTTGGGCTTTCTTTCCCCTTTCTTTGGGCTTTCTTTCCCCTTTCTTTGGGCTTTCTTTCCCCTTTCTTTGGGCTTTCTTTCCCTTTTTTTGGGCTTTCTTTCCCCTTTCTTGGGCTTTCTTTCCCTTTCTTTGGGCTTTCTTTCCCCTTTCTTTGGGCTGTCATTCCCCTTTCTTTGGGCTGTCATTCCCCTTTCTTTGGCTTTCTTTCCACTTTCTTTGGGCTTTCTTTCCCCTTTCTTTGGGCTTCTTTCCCCTTTCTTTGTGCTGTCATTCGCCTTCTTTGGGCTTTCTTTCCCCTTTCTTTGGGCTTTCTTTCCCCTTTCTTTGGGTTTTCTTTAGGCTTTATTTGGATTTCTTTGGGCTTTCTTTCCCATTCTTTGGGCTTTCTTTCCACTTTCTGTGGGCTTTCTTGGGCTTTCTTTGGGCTTTCTTTCCCCTTTCTTTGGGCTTTCTTTCCCTTTCTTTGGGCTTTCCTTGGGCTTTCTTTGGCTTTCTTGGGTTTTCTTTCCCCTTTCTTTCCACTTTCGTTGGGCTTTCTTTGGGCTTTTTTTGGGCTTTCTTTCTCCTTTCTTTGGGCTTTCTTTCCCTTTCTTTGGGCTTTCTTTCCCCTTTCTTTGGGCTGCCATTCCCCTTTCTTTGGGCTTTCTTTCCCCTTTCTTTGGGCTTTCTTTCCCTTTTTTTGGCTTTCTTTGGGCTTTCTTTGGGCTTTTCTTTGGGCTTTCTCTGTGCTTTCTTTCCCCTTTCTTTGGCTTTCTTTCCCCTTTCTTTGGCTTTCTTTCCCCTTTCTTTGGGCTTTCTTTCCCCTTTCTTTGGGCTGTCATTCCCCTTTCTTTGGGCTTTCTTTCCCCTTTCTTTGGGCTTTCTTTCCCCTTTCTTTGGGCTTTCTTTCCCCTTTCTTTGTGCTGTCATTCCCCTTTCTTTGGGCTTCCTTTCCCCTTTCTTTGGGCTTTCTTTCCCCTTTCTTTGGGCTTTCTTTGGCTTTCTTTGGGATTTCTTTGGGCTTTCTTTGGGTTTTCTTTAGGCTTTCTTTGGGCTTTCTTTGGCTTTCTTTCCCCTTTCTTTGGGCTTTCTTTCCACTTTCTGTGGGCTTTCTTTGGGCTTTCTTTGGGCTTTCTTTCCCCTTTCTTTGGGCTTTCTTTCCCCTTTCTTTGGGCTTTCCTTGGGCTTTCTTTGGGCTTTCTTTGGGTTTTCTTTCCCCTTTCTTTCTACTTTCGTTGGGCTTTCTTTGGGCTTTTTTTGGGCTTTCTTTGGGCTTTTTTTGGGCTTTCTTTCTCCTTTCTTTGGGCTTTCTTTCTCTTTCTTTGGGCTTTCTTTCCCCTTTCTTTGGGCTTTCTTTCCCTTTCTTTGGGCTGCCATTCCCCTTTCTTTGGGCTTTCTTTCCCCTTTCTTTGGGCTTTCTTTTCCCTTTTTTGGGCTTTCTTTGGCTTTCTTTGGGCTTTCTTTGGGCTTTCTTTCCCCTTTCTTTCCCCTTTCTTTCCACTTTCTTTGGGCTTTCTTTCACCTTTCTTTGGCCTTTCTTTCCCCTTTCTTTGGGCTGTCATTCCCCTTTCTTTGGGCTTTCTTTCCCCTTTCTTTGGGCTTTCTTTCCCCTTTCTTTGGGCTTTCTTTCCCTTTCTTTGGGCTGTCATTCCCCTTTCTTTGGGCTTTCTTTCCCCTTTCTTTGGGCTTTCTTTCCCCTTTCTTTGGGCTTTCTTTGGGCTTTCTTTGGGCTTTCTTTCCCCTTTCTTTGGGCTTTCTTTCCCTTTCTTTGGGCTTTCTTTCCCCTTTCTTTGGGCTTTCTTTCCCCTTTCTTTGGGCTTTCTTTTCCTTTCTTTGGGCTTTCTTTCCCCTTTCTTTGGGCTGTCATTCCCCTTTCTTTGGGCTTTCTTTCCCCTTTCTTTGGGCTTTCTTTGGCTTTCTTTGGGCTTTCTTTGAGCTTTCTTTCCCCTTTCTTTGGCTTTCTTTCCCCTTTCTTTGGGCTTTCTTTGGGCTGTCTTTCCCCTTTCTTTGGGCTTTCTTTCCCTTTCTTTGGGTTTTCTTTC
Organism: Columba livia; assembly: GCF_036013475.1. NCBI lineage: Eukaryota > Metazoa > Chordata > Aves > Columbiformes > Columbidae > Columba > Columba livia. The sequence goes on along the minus strand of NW_027043553.1, from coordinate 46,235 downwards.
CCCTTTCTTTGGGCTTTCTTTCCCCTTTCTTTGGTCTTTCTTTGCGCTTTCTTTCCCATTTCTTTGGGCTTTCTTTGGGCTTTCTTTCCATTTCTTTGGGCTTTCTTTGGCTTTCTTTCCCCTTTCTTTCCCCTTTCTTTGGGCTTTCTTTGGGCTTTCTTCCCCCTTTCTTTGGGCTTTCTTTCCCCTTTCTTTGGGCTTTATTTCCCCTTTCTTTGGGCTTTCTTTCCCCTTTCCTTGGGCTTTCTTTCCACTTTCTTTGGGCTTTCTCTCCCCTTTCTTTGGGGTTTCTTTGGGCTTTCTTTCCCCTTTCTTTGGGGTTTCTTTGGGCTTTCTTTCCCCTTCCTTTGGGCTTTTTTTGGCTTTCTTTGGGCTTTCTTTGGGCTTTCTTTGGGATTTCTTTGGGCTTTCTTTGGGTTTTCTTTAGGCTTTCTTTGGGCTTTCTTTGGGCTTTCTTTCCCTTTCTTTGGGCTTTCTTTCCACTTTCTGTGGGCTTTCTTTGGGCTTTCTTTGGGCTTTCTTTCCCCTTTCTTTGGGCTTTCTTTCCCCTTTCTTTGGGCTTTCCTTGGGCTTTCTTTGGGCTTTCTTTGGGTTTTCTTTCCCCTTTCTTTCCACTTTCTTTGGGCTTTCTTTGGGCTTTTTTGGGCTTTCTTTGGGCTTTTTTTGGACTTTCTTTCTCCTTTCTTTGGGCTTTCTTTCCCCTTTCTTTGGGCTTTCTTCCCCTTTCTTGGGCTTTCTTTCCCCTTTATTTGGGCTTTCATTCCCCTTTCTTTGGGCTTTCTTTCCCCTTTCTTTGGGCTTTCTTTCCCTTTTCTTTGGGCTTTCTTTGGGCTTTCTTTGGCTTTCTCTGTGCTTTCTTTCCCCTTTCTTTGGGCTTTCTTTGGGCTTTCTTTCCCCTTTCTTTGGGCTTTCTTTCCCCTTTCTTTGGGCTTTCTTTCCCGTTTCTTTGGCCTTTCTTTGAGCTTTCTTTCCCCTTTCTTTGGTCTTTCTTTCCCCTTTCTTTGGGCTTTCTTTGGGCTGTCTTTCCCCTTTCTTTGGGCTTTCTTTCCCCTTTCTTTGGGTTTTCTTTCCCCTTTCTTTGGGCTTTCTTTGGGCTTTCTTTGGGCTTTCTTTCCCCTTTCTTTGGGCTTTCTTTCCCCTTTCTTTGGGCTTTCCTTGGGCTTTCTTTGGGCTTTCTTTGGGTTTTCTTTCCCCTTTCTTTCCACTTTCTTTGGGCTTTCTTTGGGCTTTTTTTGGGCTGTCATTCCCCTTTCTTTGGGCTTTCTTTCCCCTTTCTTTGGGCTTTCTTTCCCCTTTCTTTGGGCTGTCATTCCCCTTTCTTTGGGCTTTCTTTCCCCTTTCTTTGGGCTTTCTTTCCCCTTTCTTTGGGCTTTCTTTCCCCTTTCTTTGGGCTTTCTTTCCCCTTTCTGTGGGCTTTCTTTGGGCTTTCTTTGGACTTTCTTTCCCCTTTCTGTGGGCTTTCTTTGGGCTTTCTTTGGGCTTTCTTTCCCCTTTCTTTGGGCTTTCTTTCCCCTTTCTTTGGGCTTTCTTTTGGCTGTCTTTCCCCCTTCCTTGGGATTTCTTTCCCCTTTCTTTGGGCTTTCTTTGGGCTTTCTTTCCCCTTTCTGTGGGCTTTCTTTGGGCTTTCTTTGGGCTTTCTTTCCCCTTTCTTTCCCCTTTCTTTCCACTTTCTTTGGGCTTTCTTTGGGATTTCTTTGGGCTTTCTTTCCCCTTTCTTTGGGCTTTCTTTCCCCTTTCTTTGGGCTTTCTTTCCCCTTTTTTTGGGCTTTCTTTCCCCTTTCTTTGGGCTTTCTTTCCCCTTTCTTTGGGCTTTCTTTCACCTTTCTTTGGCCTTTCTTTCCCCTTTCTTTGGGCTGTCATTCCCCTTTCTTTGGGCTTTCTTTCCCCTTTCTTTGGGCTTTCTTTCCCCTTTCTTTGGGCTTTCTTTCCCCTTTCTTTGGGCTGTCATTCCCCTTTCTTTGGGCTTTCTTTCCCCTTTCTTTGGGCTTTCTTTCCCCTTTCTTTGGGCTTTCTTTGGGCTTTCTTTGGGCTTTCTTTCCCCTTTCTTTGGGCTTTCTTTCCCCTTTCTTTGGGCTTTCTTTCCCCTTTCTTTGGGCTTTCTTTCCCCTTTCTTTGGGCTTTCTTTTCCCTTTCTTTGGGCTTTCTTTCCCCTTTCTTTGGGCTGTCATTCCCCTTTCTTTGGGCTTTCTTTCCCCTTTCTTTGGGCTTTCTTTGGGCTTTCTTTGGGCTTTCTTTGAGCTTTCTTTCCCCTTTCTTTGGGCTTTCTTTCCCCTTTCTTTGGGCTTTCTTTGGGCTGTCTTTCCCCTTTCTTTGGGCTTTCTTTCCCCTTTCTTTGGGTTTTCTTTCCCCTTTCTTTGGGCTTTCTTTCCCCTTTCTTTGGTCTTTCTTTGCGCTTTCTTTCCCATTTCTTTGGGCTTTCTTTGGGCTTTCTTTCCCATTTCTTTGGGCTTTCTTTGGGCTTTCTTTCCCCTTTCTTTCCCCTTTCTTTGGGCTTTCTTTGGGCTTTCTTCCCCCTTTCTTTGGGCTTTCTTTCCCCTTTCTTTGGGCTTTATTTCCCCTTTCTTTGGGCTTTCTTTCCCCTTTCCTTGGGCTTTCTTTCCACTTTCTTTGGGCTTTCTCTCCCCTTTCTTTGGGGTTTCTTTGGGCTTTCTTTCCCCTTTCTTTGGGGTTTCTTTGGGCTTTCTTTCCCCTTCCTTTGGGCTTTTTTTGGGCTTTCTTTGGGCTTTCTTTGGGCTTTCTTTGGGATTTCTTTGGGCTTTCTTTGGGTTTTCTTTAGGCTTTCTTTGGGCTTTCTTTGGGCTTTCTTTCCCCTTTCTTTGGGCTTTCTTTCCACTTTCTGTGGGCTTTCTTTGGGCTTTCTTTGGGCTTTCTTTCCCCTTTCTTTGGGCTTTCTTTCCCCTTTCTTTGGGCTTTCCTTGGGCTTTCTTTGGGCTTTCTTTGGGTTTTCTTTCCCCTTTCTTTCCACTTTCTTTGGGCTTTCTTTGGGCTTTTTTTGGGCTTTCTTTGGGCTTTTTTTGGACTTTCTTTCTCCTTTCTTTGGGCTTTCTTTCCCCTTTCTTTGGGCTTTCTTTCCCCTTTCTTTGGGCTTTCTTTCCCCTTTATTTGGGCTTTCATTCCCCTTTCTTTGGGCTTTCTTTCCCCTTTCTTTGGGCTTTCTTTCCCTTTTCTTTGGGCTTTCTTTGGGCTTTCTTTGGGCTTTCTCTGTGCTTTCTTTCCCCTTTCTTTGGGCTTTCTTTCCCCTTTCTTTGGGCTTTCTTTCCCCTTTCTTTGGGCTTTCTTTCCCCTTTCTTTGGGCTTTCTTTCCCGTTTCTTTGGCCTTTCTTTGAGCTTTCTTTCCCCTTTCTTTGGTCTTTCTTTCCCCTTTCTTTGGGCTTTCTTTGGGCTGTCTTTCCCCTTTCTTTGGGCTTTCTTTCCCCTTTCTTTGGGTTTTCTTTCCCCTTTCTTTGGGCTTTCTTTGGGCTTTCTTTGGGCTTTCTTTGGGCTTTCTTTCCCCTTTCTTTGGGCTTTCTTTCCCCTTTCTTTGGGCTTTCCTTGGGCTTTCTTTGGGCTTTCTTTGGGTTTTCTTTCCCCTTTCTTTCCACTTTCTTTGGGCTTTCTTTGGGCTTTTTTTGGGCTGTCATTCCCCTTTCTTTGGGCTTTCTTTCCCCTTTCTTTGGGCTTTCTTTCCCCTTTCTTTGGGCTGTCATTCCCCTTTCTTTGGGCTTTCTTTCCCCTTTCTTTGGGCTTTCTTTCCCTTTTCTTTGGGCTTTCTTTGGGCTTTCTTTGGGCTTTCTTTGGGCTTTCTCTGGGTTTTCTTTCCCCTTTCTTTGGGCTTTCTTTCCCCTTTCTTTGGGCTTTCTTTCCCCTTTCTTTGGGCTTTCTTTGGGCTGTCTTTCCCCCTTCTTTGGGATTTCTTTCCCCTTTCTTTGGGCTTTCTTTGGGCTTTCTTTCCCCTTTCTGTGGGCTTTCTTTGGGCTTTCTTTGGGCTTTCTTTGGGCTTTCTTTCCCCTTTCTTTCCCCTTTCTTTCCACTTTCTTTGGGCTTTCTTTGGGATTTCTTTGGGCTTTCTTTCCCCTTTCTTTGGGCTTTCTTTCCCCTTTCTTTGGGCTTTCTTTCCCCTTTCTTTGGGCTTTCTTTCCCCTTTTTTTGGGCTTTCTTTCCCCTTTCTTTGGGCTTTCTTTCCCCTTTCTTTGGGCTTTCTTTCCCCTTTCTTTGGGCTTTCTTTCCCCTTTCTTTGGGCTGTCATTCCCCTTTCTTTGGGCTTTCTTTCCCCTTTCTTTGGGCTTTCTTTCCCCTTTCTTTGGGCTGTCATTCCCCTTTCTTTGGGCTTTCTTTCCCCTTTCTTTGGGCTTTCTTTCCCCTTTCTTTGGGCTTTCTTTCCCCTTTCTTTGGACTTTCTTTGGGCTTTCTTTCCCCTTTCTTTGGGCTTTCTTTGGGCTTTCTATCCCCTTTCTTTGGGCTTTCTTTCCCCTTTCTTTGGGCTTTCTTTTCCCTTTCTTTGGGCTTTCTTTCCCCTTTCTTTGGGCTGTCATTCCCCTTTCTTTGGGCTTTCTTTGGGCTTTCTTTGGGCTTTCTTTGGGCTTTCTTTGGGCTTTCTTTGAGCTTTCTTTCCCCTTTCTTTGGGCTTTCTTTCCCCTTTCTTTGGGCTTTCTTTGGGCTGTCTTTCCCCTTTCTTTGGGCTTTCTTTCCCCTTTCTTTGGGTTTTCTTTCCCCTTTCTTTGGGCTTTCTTTCCCCTTTCTTTGGTCTTTCTTTGCGCTTTCTTTCCCATTTCTTTGGGCTTTCTTTGGGCTTTCTTTCCCATTTCTTTGGGCTTTCTTTGGGCTTTCTTTCCCCTTTCTTTCCCCTTTCTTTCCACTTTCTTTGGGCTTTCTTTGGGATTTCTTTGGGCTTTCTTTCCCCTTTCTTTGGGCTTTCTTTCCCCTTTCTTTGGGCTTTCTTTCCCCTTTCTTTGGGCTTTCTTTCCCCTTTTTTTGGGCTTTCTTTCCCCTTTCTTTGGGCTTTCTTTCCCCTTTCTTTGGGCTTTCTTTCCCCTTTCTTTGGGCTGTCATTCCCCTTTCTTTGGGCTGTCATTCCCCTTTCTTTGGGCTTTCTTTCCACTTTCTTTGGGCTTTCTTTCCCCTTTCTTTGGGCTTTCTTTCCCCTTTCTTTGTGCTGTCATTCCCCTTTCTTTGGGCTTTCTTTCCCCTTTCTTTGGGCTTTCTTTCCCCTTTCTTTGGGCTTTCTTTGGGCTTTCTTTGGGATTTCTTTGGGCTTTCTTTGGGTTTTCTTTAGGCTTTATTTGGGCTTTCTTTGGGCTTTCTTTCCCATTTCTTTGGGCTTTCTTTCCACTTTCTGTGGGCTTTCTTTGGGCTTTCTTTGGGCTTTCTTTCCCCTTTCTTTGGGCTTTCTTTCCCCTTTCTTTGGGCTTTCCTTGGGCTTTCTTTGGGCTTTCTTTGGGTTTTCTTTCCCCTTTCTTTCCACTTTCGTTGGGCTTTCTTTGGGCTTTTTTTGGGCTTTCTTTCTCCTTTCTTTGGGCTTTCTTTCCCCTTTCTTTGGGCTTTCTTTCCCCTTTCTTTGGGCTGCCATTCCCCTTTCTTTGGGCTTTCTTTCCCCTTTCTTTGGGCTTTCTTTCCCTTTTTTTGGGCTTTCTTTGGGCTTTCTTTGGGCTTTCTTTGGGCTTTCTCTGTGCTTTCTTTCCCCTTTCTTTGGGCTTTCTTTCCCCTTTCTTTGGGCTTTCTTTCCCCTTTCTTTGGGCTTTCTTTCCCCTTTCTTTGGGCTGTCATTCCCCTTTCTTTGGGCTTTCTTTCCCCTTTCTTTGGGCTTTCTTTCCCCTTTCTTTGGGCTTTCTTTCCCCTTTCTTTGTGCTGTCATTCCCCTTTCTTTGGGCTTCCTTTCCCCTTTCTTTGGGCTTTCTTTCCCCTTTCTTTGGGCTTTCTTTGGGCTTTCTTTGGGATTTCTTTGGGCTTTCTTTGGGTTTTCTTTAGGCTTTCTTTGGGCTTTCTTTGGGCTTTCTTTCCCCTTTCTTTGGGCTTTCTTTCCACTTTCTGTGGGCTTTCTTTGGGCTTTCTTTGGGCTTTCTTTCCCCTTTCTTTGGGCTTTCTTTCCCCTTTCTTTGGGCTTTCCTTGGGCTTTCTTTGGGCTTTCTTTGGGTTTTCTTTCCCCTTTCTTTCTACTTTCGTTGGGCTTTCTTTGGGCTTTTTTTGGGCTTTCTTTGGGCTTTTTTTGGGCTTTCTTTCTCCTTTCTTTGGGCTTTCTTTCTCCTTTCTTTGGGCTTTCTTTCCCCTTTCTTTGGGCTTTCTTTCCCCTTTCTTTGGGCTGCCATTCCCCTTTCTTTGGGCTTTCTTTCCCCTTTCTTTGGGCTTTCTTTCCCTTTTTTTGGGCTTTCTTTGGGCTTTCTTTGGGCTTTCTTTGGGCTTTCTTTCCCCTTTCTTTCCCCTTTCTTTCCACTTTCTTTGGGCTTTCTTTGGGATTTCTTTGGGCTTTCTTTCCCCTTTCTTTGGGCTTTCTTTCCCCTTTCTTTGGGCTTTCTTTCCCCTTTCTTTGGGCTTTCTTTCCCCTTTTTTTGGGCTTTCTTTCCCCTTTCTTTGGGCTTTCTTTCCCCTTTCTTTGGGCTTTCTTTCCCCTTTCTTTGGGCTTTCTTTCCCCTTTCTTTGGGCTGTCATTCCCCTTTCTTTGGGCTTTCTTTCCCCTTTCTTTGGGCTTTCTTTCCCCTTTCTTTGGGCTGTCATTCCCCTTTCTTTGGGCTTTCTTTCCCCTTTCTTTGGGCTTTCTTTCCCCTTTCTTTGGGCTTTCTTTCCCCTTTCTTTGGACTTTCTTTGGGCTTTCTTTCCCCTTTCTTTGGGCTTTCTTTGGGCTTTCTATCCCCTTTCTTTGGGCTTTCTTTCCCCTTTCTTTGGGCTTTCTTTTCCCTTTCTTTGGGCTTTCTTTCCCCTTTCTTTGGGCTGTCATTCCCCTTTCTTTGGGCTTTCTTTGGGCTTTCTTTGGGCTTTCTTTGGGCTTTCTTTGGGCTTTCTTTGAGCTTTCTTTCCCCTTTCTTTGGGCTTTCTTTCCCCTTTCTTTGGGCTTTCTTTGGGCTGTCTTTCCCCTTTCTTTGGGCTTTCTTTCCCCTTTCTTTGGGTTTTCTTTCCCCTTTCTTTGGGCTTTCTTTCCCCTTTCTTTGGTCTTTCTTTGCGCTTTCTTTCCCATTTCTTTGGGCTTTCTTTGGGCTTTCTTTCCCATTTCTTTGGGCTTTCTTTGGGCTTTCTTTCCCCTTTCTTTCCCCTTTCTTTCCACTTTCTTTGGGCTTTCTTTGGGATTTCTTTGGGCTTTCTTTCCCCTTTCTTTGGGCTTTCTTTCCCCTTTCTTTGGGCTTTCTTTCCCCTTTCTTTGGGCTTTCTTTCCCCTTTTTTTGGGCTTTCTTTCCCCTTTCTTTGGGCTTTCTTTCCCCTTTCTTTGGGCTTTCTTTCCCCTTTCTTTGGGCTGTCATTCCCCTTTCTTTGGGCTGTCATTCCCCTTTCTTTGGGCTTTCTTTCCACTTTCTTTGGGCTTTCTTTCCCCTTTCTTTGGGCTTTCTTTCCCCTTTCTTTGTGCTGTCATTCCCCTTTCTTTGGGCTTTCTTTCCCCTTTCTTTGGGCTTTCTTTCCCCTTTCTTTGGGCTTTCTTTGGGCTTTCTTTGGGATTTCTTTGGGCTTTCTTTGGGTTTTCTTTAGGCTTTATTTGGGCTTTCTTTGGGCTTTCTTTCCCATTTCTTTGGGCTTTCTTTCCACTTTCTGTGGGCTTTCTTTGGGCTTTCTTTGGGCTTTCTTTCCCCTTTCTTTGGGCTTTCTTTCCCCTTTCTTTGGGCTTTCCTTGGGCTTTCTTTGGGCTTTCTTTGGGTTTTCTTTCCCCTTTCTTTCCACTTTCGTTGGGCTTTCTTTGGGCTTTTTTTGGGCTTTCTTTCTCCTTTCTTTGGGCTTTCTTTCCCCTTTCTTTGGGCTTTCTTTCCCCTTTCTTTGGGCTGCCATTCCCCTTTCTTTGGGCTTTCTTTCCCCTTTCTTTGGGCTTTCTTTCCCTTTTTTTGGGCTTTCTTTGGGCTTTCTTTGGGCTTTCTTTGGGCTTTCTCTGTGCTTTCTTTCCCCTTTCTTTGGGCTTTCTTTCCCCTTTCTTTGGGCTTTCTTTCCCCTTTCTTTGGGCTTTCTTTCCCCTTTCTTTGGGCTGTCATTCCCCTTTCTTTGGGCTTTCTTTCCCCTTTCTTTGGGCTTTCTTTCCCCTTTCTTTGGGCTTTCTTTCCCCTTTCTTTGTGCTGTCATTCCCCTTTCTTTGGGCTTCCTTTCCCCTTTCTTTGGGCTTTCTTTCCCCTTTCTTTGGGCTTTCTTTGGGCTTTCTTTGGGATTTCTTTGGGCTTTCTTTGGGTTTTCTTTAGGCTTTCTTTGGGCTTTCTTTGGGCTTTCTTTCCCCTTTCTTTGGGCTTTCTTTCCACTTTCTGTGGGCTTTCTTTGGGCTTTCTTTGGGCTTTCTTTCCCCTTTCTTTGGGCTTTCTTTCCCCTTTCTTTGGGCTTTCCTTGGGCTTTCTTTGGGCTTTCTTTGGGTTTTCTTTCCCCTTTCTTTCTACTTTCGTTGGGCTTTCTTTGGGCTTTTTTTGGGCTTTCTTTGGGCTTTTTTTGGGCTTTCTTTCTCCTTTCTTTGGGCTTTCTTTCTCCTTTCTTTGGGCTTTCTTTCCCCTTTCTTTGGGCTTTCTTTCCCCTTTCTTTGGGCTGCCATTCCCCTTTCTTTGGGCTTTCTTTCCCCTTTCTTTGGGCTTTCTTTCCCTTTTTTTGGGCTTTCTTTGGGCTTTCTTTGGGCTTTCTTTGGGCTTTCTCTGTGCTTTCTTTCCCCTTTCTTTGGGCTTTCTTTCCCCTTTCTTTGGGCTTTCTTTCCCCGTTCTTTGAGCTTTCTTTCCCCTTTCTTTCGGCTTTCTTTCACGTTTCTTTGGCCTTTCTTTGAGCTTTCTTTCCCCTTTCTTTGGTCTTTCTTTCCCCTTTCTTTGGGCTTTCTTTGGGCTGTCTTTCCCCTTTCTTTGGGCTTTCTTTCCCCTTTCTTTGGGTTTTCTTTCCCCTTTCTGTGGGCTTTCTTTGGGCTTTCTTTGGGCTTTCTTTGGGCTTTCTTTCCCCTTTCTTTGGGCTTTCTTTCCCCTTTCTTTGGGCTTTCCTTGGGCTTTCTTTGGGCTTTCTTTGGGATTTCTTTCCCCTTTCTTTCCACTTTCTTTGGGCTTTCTTTGGGCTTTTTTTGGGCTGTCATTCCCCTTTCTTTGGGCTTTCTTTCCCCTTTCTTTGGGCTTTCTTTCCCCTTTCTTTGGGCTTTCTTTGGGCTTTCTTTGGGATTTCTTTGGGCTTTCTTTGGGTTTTCTTTAGGCTTTCTTTGGGCTTTCTTTCCCCTTTCTTTTGGCTTTCTTTCCACTTTCTGTGGGCTTCCTTTGGGCTTTCTTTGGGCTTTCTTTCCCCTTTCTTTGGGCTTTCTTTCCCCTTTCTTTGGGCTTTCCTTGGGCTTTCTTTGGGCTTTCTTTGGGTTTTCTTTCCCCTTTCTTTCCACTTTCTTTGGGCTTTCTTTGGGCTTTTTTTGGGCTTTCTTTCTCCTTTCTTTGGGCTTTCTTTCCCCTTTCTTTGGGCTTTCTTTCCCCTTTATTTGGGCTTTCATTCCCCTTTCTTTGGGCTTTCTTTCCCCTTTCTTTGGGCTTTCTTTCCCTTTTCTTTGGGCTTTCTTTGGGCTTTCTTTGGGCTTTCTTTGGGCTTTCTCTGTGCTTTCTTTCCCCTTTCTTTGGGCTTTCTTTCCCCTTTCTTTGGGCTTTCTTTCCCCTTTCTTTGGGCTTTCTTTCCCGTTTCTTTGGCCTTTCTTTGAGCTTTCTTTCCCCTTTCTTTGGTCTTTCTTTCCCCTTTCTTTGGGCTTTCTTTGGGCTGTCTTTCCCCTTTCTTTGGGCTTTCTTTCCCCTTTCTTTGGGTTTTCTTTCCCCTTTCTGTGGGCTTTCTTTGGGCTTTCTTTGGGCTTTCTTTCCCCTTTCTTTGGGCTTTCTTTCCCCTTTCTTTGGGCTTTCCTTGGGCTTTCTTTGGGCTTTCTTTGGGTTTTCTTTCCCCTTTCTTTCCACTTTCTTTGGGCTTTCTTTGGGCTTTTTTTGGGCTGTCATTCCCCTTTCTTTGGGCTTTCTTTCCCCTTTCTTTGGGCTTTCTTTCCCCTTTCTTTGGGCTGTCATTCCCCTTTCTTTGGGCTTTCTTTCCCCTTTCTTTGGGCTTTCTTTCCCTTTTCTTTGGGCTTTCTTTGGGCTTTCCTTGGGCTTTCTTTGGGCTTTCTCTGGGTTTTCTTTCCCCTTTCTTTGGGCTTTCTTTCCCCTTTCTTTGGGCTTTCTTTCCCCTTTCTTTGGGCTTTCTTTCCCCTTTCTGTGGGCTTTCTTTGGGCTTTCTTTGGACTTTCTTTCCCCTTTCTGTGGGCTTTCTTTGGGCTTTCTTTGGGCTTTCTTTCCCCTTTCTTTGGGCTTTCTTTCCCCTTTCTTTGGGCTTTCTTTCCCCTTTCTGTGGGCTTTCTTTGGGCTTTCTTTGGACTTTCTTTCCCCTTTCTGTGGGCTTTCTTTGGGCTTTCTTTGGGCTTTCTTTCCCCTGTCTTTGGGCTTTCTTTCCCCTTTCTTTGGGCTTTCTTTGGGCTGTCTTTCCCCCTTCCTTGGGATTTCTTTCCCCTTTCTTTGGGCTTTCTTTGGGCTTTCTTTCCCCTTTCTGTGGGCTTTCTTTGGGATTTCTTTGGGCTTTCTTTACCCTTTCTTTGGGCTTTCTTTCCCCTTTCTTTGGGCTTTCTTTCCCCTTTCTTTGGGCTTTCTTTCCCCTTTTTTTGGGCTTTCTTTCCCCTTTCTTTGGGCTTTCTTTCCCCTTTCTTTGGGCTTTCTTTCACCTTTCTTTGGCCTTTCTTTCCCCTTTCTTTGGGCTGTCATTCCCCTTTCTTTGGGCTTTCTTTCCCCTTTCTTTGGGCTTTCTTTCCCATTTCTTTGGGCTTTCTTTCCCCTTTCTTTGGGCTGTCATTCCCCTTTCTTTGGGCTTTCTTTCCCCTTTCTTTGGGCTTTCTTTCCCCTTTCTTTGGGCTTTCTTTGGGCTTTCTTTGGGCTTTCTTTCCCCTTTCTTTGGGCTTTCTTTCCCCTTTCTTTGGGCTTTCTTTCCCCTTTCTTTGGGCTTTCTTTCCCCTTTCTTTGGGCTTTCTTTCCCCTTTCTTTGGGCTTTCTTTTCCCTTTCTTTGGGCTTTCTTTCCCCTTTCTTTGGGCTGTCATTCCCCTTTCTTTGGGCTTTCTTTCCCCTTTCTTTGGGCTTTCTTTGGGCTTTCTTTGGGCTTTCTTTGAGCTTTCTTTCCCCTTTCTTTGGGCTTTCTTTCCCCTTTCTTTGGGCTTTCTTTGGGCTGTCTTTCCCCTTTCTTTGGGCTTTCTTTCCCCTTTCTTTGGGTTTTCTTTCCCCTTTCTTTGGGCTTTCTTTCCCCTTTCTTTGGTCTTTCTTTGCGCTTTCTTTCCCATTTCTTTGGGCTTTCTTTGGGCTTTCTTTCCCATTTCTTTGGGCTTTCTTTGGGCTTTCTTTCCCCTTTCTTTCCCCTTTCTTTGGGCTTTCTTTGGGCTTTCTTCCCCCTTTCTTTGGGCTTTCTTTCCCCTTTCTTTGGGCTTTATTTCCCCTTTCTTTGGGCTTTCTTTCCCCTTTCCTTGGGCTTTCTTTCCCCTTTCTTTGGGCTTTCTCTCCCCTTTCTTTGGGGTTTCTTTGGGCTTTCTTTCCACTTTCTTTGGGGTTTCTTTGGGCTTTCTTTCCCCTTCCTTTGGGCTTTCTTTGGGCTTTCTTTGGGATTTCTTTGGGCTTTCTTTGGGTTTTCTTTAGGCTTTCTTTGGGCTTTCTTTGGGCTTTCTTTCCCCTTTCTTTGGGCTTTCTTTCCACTTTCTGTGGGCTTTCTTTGGGCTTTCTTTGGGCTTTCTTTCCCCTTTCTTTGGGCTTTCTTTCCCCTTTCTTTGGGCTTTCCTTGGGCTTTCTTTGGGCTTTCTTTGGGTTTTCTTTCCCCTTTCTTTCCACTTTCTTTGGGCTTTCTTTGGGCTTTTTTTGGACTTTCTTTCTCCTTTCTTTGGGCTTTCTTTCCCCTTTCTTTGGGCTTTCTTTCCCCTTTCTTTGGGCTTTCTTTCCCCTTTATTTGGGCTTTCATTCCCCTTTCTTTGGGCTTTCTTTCCCCTTTCTTTGGGCTTTCTTTCCCTTTTCTTTGGGCTTTCTTTGGGCTTTCTTTGGGCTTTCTCTGTGCTTTCTTTCCCCTTTCTTTGGGCTTTCTTTCCCCTTTCTTTGGGCTTTCTTTCCCCTTTCTTTGGGCTTTCTTTCCCCTTTCTTTGGGCTTTCTTTCCCGTTTCTTTGGCCTTTCTTTGAGCTTTCTTTCCCCTTTCTTTGGTCTTTCTTTCCCCTTTCTTTGGGCTTTCTTTGGGCTGTCTTTCCCCTTTCTTTGGGCTTTCTTTCCCCTTTCTTTAGGCTTTCTTTCTCCTTTCTGTGGGCTTTCTTTGGGCTTTCTTTTGGCTTTCTTTGGGCTTTCTTTCCCCTTTCTTTGGGCTTTCTTTCCCCTTTCTATGGGCTTTCCCTGGGCTTTCTTTGGGCTTTCTTTGGGTTTCCTTTCCCCTTTCTTTCCACATTCTTTGGGCTTTCTTTGGGCTTTTTTTGGGCTTTCTTTCCCCTTTCTTTGGGCTTTCTTTCCCCTTTCTTTGGGCTTTCTTTCCCCTTTCTTTGGGCTGCCATTCCCCTTTCTTTGGGCTTTCTTTCCCCTTTCTTTGGGCTTTCTTTCCCATTTCTTTGGGCTTTCTTTGGGCTTTCTTTGGGCTTTCTCTGGGCTTTCTTTCCCCTTTCTTTGGGCTGTCTATCCCCTTTCTGTGGGCTTTCTTTGGGCTTTCTTTGGGCTTTCTTTGGGCTTTCTTTCCCCTTTCTTTGGGCTTTCTTTCCCCTTTCTTCGGCCTTTCTTTGAGCTTTCTTTTCCCTTTCTTTGGGCTTTCTTTCCCCTTTCTTTGGGCTTTCTTTGGGCTGTCTTTCCCCTTTCTTTGGGCTTTCTTTCCCCTTTCTTTGGGCTTTCTTTGGGCTTTCTTTGGGCTTTCTTTCCCCTTTCTTTGGGCATTCTTTGGGCTGTCTTTCCCCTTTCTTTGGGCTTTATTTCCCCTTTCTTTGGGCTTTCTTTGGGCTTTCTTTGGGCATTCTTTGGGATTTCTTTCCCCTTTCTTTGGGCTTTCTTTCCCCTTTCTTTGGGCTTTCCTTGGGCTTTCTTTGGGCTTTCTTTGGGTTTTCTTTCCCCTTTCTTTCCACTTTCTTTGGGCTTTCTTTGGGCTTTTTTTGGGCTGTCATTCCCCTTTCTTTGGGCTTTCTTTCCCCTTTCTTTGGGCTTTCTTTCCCCTTTCTTTGGGCTGTCATTCCCCTTTCTTTGGGCTTTCTTTCCCCTTTCTTTGGGCTTTCTTTCCCTTTTCTTTGGGCTTTCTTTGGGCTTTCTTTGGGCTTTCTTTGGGCTTTCTCTGGGTTTTCTTTCCCCTTTCTTTGGGCTTTCTTTCCCCTTTCTTTGGGCTTTCTTTCCCCTTTCTTTGGGCTTTCTTTCCCCTTTCTGTGGGCTTTCTTTGGGCTTTCTTTGGGCTTTCTTTCCCCTTTCTGTGGGCTTTCTTTGGGCTTTCTTTGGGCTTTCTTTCCCCTTTCTTTGGGCTTTCTTTCCCCTTTCTTTGGGCTTTCTTTGGGCTGTCTTTCCCCCTTCTTTGGGATTTCTTTCCCCTTTCTTTGGGCTTTCTTTGGGCTTTCTTTCCCCTTTCTGTGGGCTTTCTTTGGGCTTTCTTTGGGCTTTCTTTGGGCTTTCTTTCCCCTTTCTTTCCCCTTTCTTTCCACTTTCTTTGGGCTTTCTTTGGGATTTCTTTGGGCTTTCTTTCCCCTTTCTTTGGGCTTTCTTTCCCCTTTCTTTGGGCTTTCTTTCCCCTTTCTTTGGGCTTTCTTTCCCCTTTCTTTGGGCTTTCTTTCACCTTTCTTTGGGCTTTCTTTCCCCTTTCTTTGGGCTGTCATTCCCCTTTCTTTGGGCTTTCTTTCCCCTTTCTTTGGGCTTTCTTTCCCCTTTCTTTGGGCTGTCATTCCCCTTTCTTTGGGCTTTCTTTCCCCTTTCTTTGGGCTTTCTTTCCCCTTTCTTTGGGCTTTCTTTGGGCTTTCTTTGGGCTTTCTTTCCCCTTTCTTTGGGCTTTCTTTCCCCTTTCTTTGGGCTTTCTATCCCCTTTCTTTGGGCTTTCTTTCCCCATTCTTTGGGCTTTCTTTTCCCTTTCTTTGGGCTTTCTTTCCCCTTTCTTTGGGCTGTCATTCCCCTTTCTTTGGGCTTTCTTTGGGCTTTCTTTGGGCTTTCTTTGGGCTTTCTTTGGGCTTTCTTTGAGCTTTCTTTCCCCTTTCTTTGGGCTTTCTTTCCCCTTTCTTTGGGCTTTCTTTGGGCTGTCTTTCCCCTTTCTTTGGGCTTTCTTTCCCCTTTCTTTGGGTTTTCTTTCCCCTTTCTTTGGGCTTTCTTTCCCCTTTCTTTGGTCTTTCTTTGCGCTTTCTTTCCCATTTCTTTGGGCTTTCTTTGGGCTTTCTTTCCCATTTCTTTGGGCTTTCTTTGGGCTTTCTTTCCCCTTTCTTTCCCCTTTCTTTGGGCTTTCTTTGGGCTTTCTTCCCCCTTTCTTTGGGCTTTCTTTCCCCTTTCTTTGGGCTTTATTTCCCCTTTCTTTGGGCTTTCTTTCCCCTTTCCTTGGGCTTTCTTTCCCCTTTCTTTGGGCTTTCTCTCACCTTTCTTTGGGGTTTCTTTGGGCTTTCTTTCCACTTCCTTTGGGCTTTTTTTGGGCTTTCTTTGGGCTTTCTTTGGGCTTTCTGTGGGCTTTCTTTGGGCTTTCTTTGGGCTTTCTTTGGGCTTTCTTTCCCCTTTCTTTCCACTTTCTTTGGGCTTTCTTTGGGCTTTCTTTGGGCTTTCTTTCCCCTTTCTTTGGGCTTTCTTTCCCCTTTCTTTGGGCTTTCTTTCCCCTTTTTTTGGGCTTTCTTTCCCCTTTCTTTGGGCTTTCTTTCCACTTTCTTTGGGCTTTCTTTCCCCTTTCTTTGGGCTTTCTTTCCACTTTCTTTGGGCTGTCATTCCTCTTTCTTTGGGCTTTCTTTCCCCTTTCTTTGGGCTTTCTTTCCCCTTTCTGTCGGCTTTCTTTGGGCTTTCTTTGCGCTTTCTTTCCCCTTTCTTTGGGCTTTCTTTCCCCTTTCTTTGGGCTTTCCTTGGACTTTCTTTGGGCTTTCTTTGGGTTTTCTTTCTCCTTTCTTTCCACTTTCTTTGGGCTTTCTTTGGGCTTTTTTTGGGCTTTCTTTGGGCTTTTTTTGGGCTTTCTTTCCCCTTTCTTTGGGCTTTCTTTCCCGTTTCTTTGGCCTTTCTTTGAGCTTTCTTTCCCCTTTCTTTGGGCTGTCATTCCCCTTTCTTTGGGCTTTCTTTCCCCTTTCTTTGGGCTTTCTTTCCCTTTTCTTTGGGCTTTCTTTGGGCTTTCTTTGGGCTTTCTTTGGGCTTTCTCTGTGCTTTCTTTCCCCTTTCTTTGGGCTTTCTTTTTCTTTTCTTTGGGCTTTCTTTCCCCTTTCTTTGGGCTTTCTTTCCCCTTTCTTTGGGCTTTCTTTCCCGTTTCTTTGGCCTTTCTTTGAGCTTTCTTTCCCCTTTCTTTGGGCTTTCTTTCCCCTTTCTTTGGGCTTTCTTTCCCCTTTCTTTGGGCTTTCTTTGGGCTGTCTTTCCCCTTTCTTTGGGCTTTCTTTCCCCTTTCTTTGGGTTTTCATTCCCCTTTCTTTGGGCTTTCTTTCCCCTTTCTTTGGGCTTTCTTTGCGCTTTCTTTCCCCTTTCTTTGGGCTTTCTTTGGGCTTTCTTTCCCCTTTCTTTGGGCTTTCTTTGGGCTTTCTTTCCCCTTTCTTAGGGCTTTCTTTGGGCTTTCTTTGGGCTTTCTTTCCCCTTTCTTTCCCCTTTCTTTGGGCTTTCTTTGGGCTTTCTTCCCCCTTTCTTTGGGCTTTCTTTCCCCTTTCTTTGGGCTTTATTTTCCCTATCTTTGTGCTTTCTTTCCCCTTTCCTTGTGCCTCCTTTCCCCTTTCTTTGGGCTTTCTTTCCCCTTTCTTTGGGGTTTCTTTGGGCTTTCTTTCCCCTTTCTTTGGGGTTTCTTTGGGCTTTATTTCCCCTTTCTTTGGGCTTTCTTTCCCCTTTCTTTCCCCTTTCTTTGGGCTTTCTTTCCCCTATCTTACCCCATTCTTTGGGCTTTGTTTCCCCTTTCTTTGGGCTTTCTTTCCCCTTTCTTTGGGCTTTCTTTCCCCTTTCTGTGGGCTTTCTTTGGGCTTTCTTTGGGCTTTCTTTGGGTTTTCTTTCCCCTTTCTTTCCCCTTTCTTTGGGCTTTATTTTCCCTATCTTTGTGCTTTCTTTCCCCTTTCCTTGGGCTTTCTTTCCCCTTTCTTTGGGCTTTCTTTCCCCTTTCTTTGGGGTTTCTTTGGGCTTTCTTTCCCCTTTCTTTGGGGTTTCTTTGGGCTTTCTTTCCCCTTCCTTTGGGCTTTTTTTGGGCTTTCTTTGGGTTTTCTTTGGGCTTTCTGTGGGCTTTCTTTGGGCTTTCTTTGGGCTTTCTTTGGGCTTTCTTTCCCCTTTCTTTCCACTTTCTTTGGGCTTTCTTTGCGCTTTCTTTGGGCTTTCTTTCCCCTTTCTTTGGGCTTTCTTTCCCCTTTCTTTGGGCTTTCTTTCCCCTTTTTTTGGGCTTTCTTTACCCTTTCTTTGGGCTTTCTTTCCCCTTTCTTTGGGCTGTCATTCCCCTTTCTTTGGGCTTTCTTTGGGCTTTCTTTCCCCTTTCTTTCCCCTTTCTTTGGGCTTTCTTTCCCCTATCTTTCCCCTTTCTTTGGGCTTTGTTTCCCCTTTCTTTGGGCTTTCTTTCCCCTTTCTTTGGGCTTTCTTTCCCCTTTCTGTGGGCTTTCTTTGGGCTTTCTTTGGGCTTTCTTTGGGCTTTCTTTCCCCTTTCTTTGGGCTTTCTTTCCCCTTTCTTTGGGCTTTCCTTGGGCTTTCTTTGGGCTTTCTTTGGGTTTTCTTTCCCCTTTCTTTCCACTTTCTTTGGGCTTTCTTTGGGCTTTTTTTGGGCTTTCTTTCCCCTTTCTTTGGGCTGTCATTCCCCTTTCTTTGGGCTTTCTTTCCCCTTTCTTTGGGCTTTCTTTCCCCTTTCTTTGGGGTTTCCTTCCCCTTTCTTTGGGCTTTCTTTCCCCTTTCTTTGGGCTGTCATTCACCTTTCTTTGGGCTTTCTTTCCCCTTTCTTTGGGCTTTCTTTCCCTTTTCTTTGGGCTTTCTTTGGGCTTTCTTTGGGCTTTCTTTGGGCTTTCTCTGTGCTTTATTTCCCCTTTCTTTGGGATTTCTTTGGGCTTTCTTTCCCCTTTCTTTGGGCTTTCTTTAGGCTGTCTTTCCCCTTTCTTTGGGCTTTCTTTGCGCTTTCTTTCCCATTTCTTTGGGCTTTCTTTGGGCTTTCTTTCCCCTTTCTTTGGGCTTTCTTTGGGCTTTCTTTCCCCTTTCTTTCCCCTTTCTTTGGGCTTTCTTAGGGCTTTCTTCCCCCTTTCTTTGGGCTTTCTTTCCCCTTTCTTTGGGCTTTATTTTCCATTTCTTTGGGCTTTCTTTCCCCTTTCCTTGGGCTTTCTTTCCCCTTTCTTTGGGCTTTCTTTCCCCTTTCTTTGGGGTTTCTTTTGGCTTTCTTTCCCCTTTCTTTGGGGTTTATTTGGGCTTTCTTTCCCCTTTCTTTGGGCTTTCTTTGGGCTTTCTTTCCCCTTTCTTTCCCCTTTCTTTGGGCTTTCTTTCCCCTTTCTTTCCCCTTTCTTTGGGCTTTGTTTCCCCTTTCTTTGGGCTTTCTTTCCCCTTTCTTTGGGCTTTCTTTGGGCTTTCTTTCCCCTTTCTTTGGGCTTTCTTTCCCCTTTCTTTGGTCTTTCTTTGCGCTTTCTTTCCCATTTCTTTGGGCTTTCTTTGGGCTTGCTTTCCCATTTCTTTGGGCTTTCTTTGGGCTTTCTTTCCCCTTTCTTTCCCCTTTCTTTGGGCTTTCTTTGGGCTTTCTTCCCCCTTTCTTTGGGCTTTCTTTCCCCTTTCTTTGGGCTTTATTTCCCCTTTCTTTGGGCTTTCTTTCCCCTTTCCTTGGGCTTTCTTTCCACTTTCTTTGGGCTTTCTCTCGCCTTTCTTTGGGGTTTCTTTGGGCTTTCTTTCCCCTTTCTTTGGGCTTTCTTTGGGCTTTCTTTGGGCTTTCTGTGGGCTTTCTTTGGGCTTTCTTTGGGCTTTCTTTGGGCTTTCTTTCCCCTTTCTTTCCCCTTTCTTTGGGCTTTCTTTGGGCTTTCTTTGGGCTTTCTTTCCCCTTTCTTTGGGCTTTCTTTCCCCTTTCTTTGGGCTTTCTTTCCCCTTTCTTTGGGCTTTCTTTCCCCTTTCTTTGGGCTTTCTTTCCACTTTCTTTGGGCTGTCATTCCTCTTTCTTTGGGCTTTCTTTCCCCTTTCTTTGGGCTTTCTTTCCCCTTTCTTTGGGCTTTCTTTGGGCTTTCTTTGGGCTTTCTTTCCCCTTTCTTTGGGCTTTCTTTCCCCTTTCTTTGGGCTTTCTTTCCCCTTTCTGTCGGCTTTCTTTGGGGCTTTCTTTGGGCTTTCTTTCCCCTTTCTTTGGGCTTTCTTTCCCCTTTCTTTGGGCTTTCCTTGGACTTTCTTTGGGCTTTCTTTGGGTTTTCTTTCTCCTTTCTTTCCAATTTCTTTGGGCTTTCTTTGGGCTTTTTTTGGGCTTTCTTTGGGCTTTCTTTCCCCTTTCTTTCCACTTTCTTTGGGCTTTCTTTGCGCTTTCTTTGGGCTTTCTTTCCCCTTTCTTTGGGCTTTCTTTCCCCTTTCTTTGGGCTTTCTTTCCCCTTTTTTTGGGCTTTCTTTACCCTTTCTTTGGGCTTTCTTTCCCCTTTCTTTGGGCTGTCATTCCCCTTTCTTTGGGCTTTCTTTGGGCTTTCTTTCCCCTTCCTTTGGGCTTTTTTTGGGCTTTCTTTGGGTTTTCTTTGGGCTTTCTGTGGGCTTTCTTTGGGCTTTCTTTGGGCTTTCTTTGGGCTTTCTTTCCCCTTTCTTTCCACTTTCTTTGGGCTTTCTTTGCGCTTTCTTTGGGCTTTCTTTCCCCTTTCTTTGGGCTTTCTTTCCCCTTTCTTTGGGCTTTCTTTCCCCTTTTTTTGGGCTTTCTTTACCCTTTCTTTGGGCTTTCTTTCCCCTTTCTTTGGGCTGTCATTCCCCTTTCTTTGGGCTTTCTTTGGGCTTTCTTTCCCCTTTCTTTCCCCTTTCTTTGGGCTTTCTTTCCCCTATCTTTCCCCTTTCTTTGGGCTTTGTTTCCCCTTTCTTTGGGCTTTCTTTCCCCTTTCTTTGGGCTTTCTTTCCCCTTTCTGTGGGCTTTCTTTGGGCTTTCTTTGGGCTTTCTTTGGGCTTTCTTTCCCCTTTCTTTGGGCTTTCTTTCCCCTTTCTTTGGGCTTTCCTTGGGCTTTCTTTGGGCTTTCTTTGGGTTTTCTTTCCCCTTTCTTTCCACTTTCTTTGGGCTTTCTTTGGGCTTTTTTTGGGCTTTCTTTCCCCTTTCTTTGGGCTGTCATTCCCCTTTCTTTGGGCTTTCTTTCCCCTTTCTTTGGGCTTTCTTTCCCCTTTCTTTGGGGTTTCCTTCCCCTTTCTTTGGGCTTTCTTTCCCCTTTCTTTGGGCTGTCATTCCCCTTTCTTTGGGCTTTCTTTCCCCTTTCTTTGGGCTTTCTTTCCCTTTTCTTTGGGCTTTCTTTGGGCTTTCTTTCGGCTTTCTTTGGGCTTTCTCTGTGCTTTATTTCCCCTTTCTTTGGGATTTCTTTGGGCTTTCTTTCCCTTTTCTTTGGGCTTTCTTTAGGCTGTCTTTCCCCTTTCTTTGGGCTTTCTTTGCGCTTTCTTTCCCATTTCTTTGGGCTTTCTTTGGGCTTTCTTTCCCCTTTCTTTGGGCTTTCTTTGGGCTTTCTTTCCCCTTTCTTTCCCCTTTCTTTGGGCTTTCTTAGGGCTTTCTTCCCCCTTTCTTTGGGCTTTCTTTCCCCTTTCTTTGGGCTTTATTTTCCATTTCTTTGGGCTTTCTTTCCCCTTTCCTTGGGCTTTCTTTCCCCTTTCTTTGGGCTTTCTTTCCCCTTTCTTTGGGGTTTCTTTTGGCTTTCTTTCCCCTTTCTTTGGGGTTTATTTGGGCTTTCTTTCCCCTTTCTTTGGGCTTTCTTTGGGCTTTCTTTCCCCTTTCTTTCCCCTTTCTTTGGGCTTTCTTTCCCCTTTCTTTCCC
This sequence comes from Columba livia, assembly GCF_036013475.1. NCBI lineage: Eukaryota > Metazoa > Chordata > Aves > Columbiformes > Columbidae > Columba > Columba livia. The sequence goes on along the minus strand of NW_027043553.1, from coordinate 26,037 downwards.
CTTTCTTTGGGCTTTGTTTCCCCTTTCTTTGGGCTTTCTTTCCCCTTTCTTTGGGCTTTCTTTGGGCTTTCTTTCCCCTTTCTTTGGGCTTTCTTTCCCCTTTCTTTGGTCTTTCTTTGCGCTTTCTTTCCCATTTCTTTGGGCTTTCTTTGGGCTTGCTTTCCCATTTCTTTGGGCTTTCTTTGGGCTTTCTTTCCCCTTTCTTTCCCCTTTCTTTGGGCTTTCTTTGGGCTTTCTTCCCCCTTTCTTTGGGCTTTCTTTCCCCTTTCTTTGGGCTTTATTTCCCCTTTCTTTGGGCTTTCTTTCCCCTTTCCTTGGGCTTTCTTTCCCCTTTCTTTGGGCTTTCTCTCGCCTTTCTTTGGGGTTTCTTTGGGCTTTCTTTCCCCTTTCTTTGGGCTTTCTTTGGGCTTTCTTTGGGCTTTCTGTGGGCTTTCTTTGGGCTTTCTTTGGGCTTTCTTTGGGCTTTCTTTCCCCTTTCTTTCCACTTTCTTTGGGCTTTCTTTGGGCTTTCTTTGGGCTTTCTTTCCCCTTTCTTTGGGCTTTCTTTCCCCTTTCTTTGGGCTTTCTTTCCCCTTTCTTTGGGCTTTCTTTCCCCTTTCTTTGGGCTTTCTTTCCACTTTCTTTGGGCTGTCATTCCTCTTTCTTTGGGCTTTCTTTCCCCTTTCTTTGGGCTTTCTTTCCCCTTTCTTTGGGCTTTCTTTGGGCTTTCTTTGGGCTTTCTTTCCCCTTTCTTTGGGCTTTCTTTCCCCTTTCTTTGGGCTTTCTTTCCCCTTTCTGTCGGCTTTCTTTGGGGCGTTCTTTGGGCTTTCTTTCCCCTTTCTTTGAGCTTTCTTTCCCCTTTCTTTGGGCTGTCATTCCCCTTTCTTTGGGCTTTCTTTCCCCTTTCTTTGGCCTTTCTTTCCCTTTTCTTTGGGCTTTCTTTGGGCTTTATTTGGGCTTTCTTTGGGCTTTCTCTGTGCTTTCTTTCCCCTTTCTTTGGGCTTTCTTTTTCTTTTCTTTGGGCTTTCTTTCCCCTTTCTTTGGGCTTTCTTTCCCCTTTCTTTGGGCTTTCTTTCCCGTTTCTTTGGCCTTTCTTTGAGCTTTCTTTCCCCTTTCTTTGGGCTTTCTTTCCCCTTTCTTTGGGCTTTCTTTCCCCTTTCTTTGGGCTTTCTTTGGGCTTTCTTTCCCCTTTCTTTGGGCTTTCTTTCCCCTTTCTTTGGGTTTTCATTCCCCTTTCTTTGGGCTTTCTTTCCCCTTTCTTTGGGCTTTCTTTGCGCTTTCTTTCCCCTTTCTTTGGGCTTTCTTTGGGCTTTCTTTCCCCTTTCTTTGGGCTTTCTTTGGGCTTTCTTTCCCCTTTCTTAGGGCTTTCTTTGGGCTTTCTTTGGGCTTTCTTTCCCCTTTCTCTCCCCTTTCTTTGGGCTTTCTTTGGGCTTTCTTCCCCCTTTCTTTGGCTTTCTTTCCCCTTTCTTTGGGCTTTATTTTCCCTATCTTTGTGCTTTCTTTCCCCTTTCCTTGGGCCTTCTTTCCCCTTTCTTTGGGCTTTCTTTCCCCTTTCTTTGGGGTTTCTTTGGGCTTTCTTTCCCCTTTCTTTGGGGTTTCTTTGGGCTTTATTTCCCCTTTCTTTGGGCTTTCTTTCCCCTTTCTTTCCCCTTTCTTTGGGCTTTCTTTCCCCTATCTTACCCCATTCTTTGGGCTTTGTTTCCCCTTTCTTTGGGCTTTCTTTCCCCTTTCTTTGGGCTTTCTTTCCCCTTTCTGTGGGCTTTCTTTGGGCTTTCTTTGGGCTTTCTTTGGGTTTTCTTTCCCCTTTCTTTCCCCTTTCTTTGGGCTTTATTTTCCCTATCTTTGTGCTTTCTTTCCCCTTTCCTTGGGCTTTCTTTCCCCTTTCTTTGGGCTTTCTTTCCCCTTTCTTTGGGGTTTCTTTGGGCTTTCTTTCCCCTTTCTTTGGGGTTTCTTTGGGCTTTCTTTCCCCTTCCTTTGGGCTTTTTTTGGGCTTTCTTTGGGTTTTCTTTGGGCTTTCTGTGGGCTTTCTTTGGGCTTTCTTTGGGCTTTCTTTGGGCTTTCTTTCCCCTTTCTTTCCACTTTCTTTGGGCTTTCTTTGCGCTTTCTTTGGGCTTTCTTTCCCCTTTCTTTGGGCATTCTTTCCCCTTTCTTTGGTCTTTCTTTCCCCTTTTTTTGGGCTTTCTTTACCCTTTCTTTGGGCTATCTTTCCCCTTTCTTTGGGCTGTCATTCCCCTTTCTTTGGGCTTTCTTTGGGCTTTCTTTCCCCTTTCTTTCCCCTTTCTTTGGGCTTTCTTTCCCCTATCTTTCCCCTTTCTTTGGGCTTTGTTTCCCCTTTCTTTGGGCTTTCTTTCCCCTTTCTTTGGGCTTTCTTTCCCCTTTCTGTGGGCTTTCTTTGGGCTTTCTTTGGGCTTTCTTTGGGCTTTCTTTCCCCTTTCTTTGGGCTTTCTTTCCCCTTTCTTTGGGCTTTCCCTGGGCTTTCTTTGGGCTTTCTTTGGGTTTTCTTTCCCCTTTCTTTCCACTTTCTTTGGGCTTTCTTTGGGCTTTTTTTGGGCTTTCTTTCCCCTTTCTTTGGGCTTTCTTTCACCTTTCTTTGGACTTTCTTTCCCCTTTCTTTGGGCTTTCTTTCCCCTTTCTTTTAGCTTTCTTTCCCCTTTCTTTGGGCTTTCTTTCCCCTTTCTTTGGGCTTTCTTTCCCCTTTCTTTGGGGTTTCCTTCCCCTTTCTTTGGGCTTTCTTTCCCCTTTCTTTGGGCTGTCATTCCCCTTTCTTTGGGCTTTCTTTCCCCTTTCTTTGGGCTTTCTTTCCCTTTTCTTTGAGCTTTCTTTGGGCTTTCTTTGGGCTTTCTTTGGGCTTTCCCTGTGCTTTCTTTCCCCTTTCTTTGGGATTTCTTTGGGCTTTCTTTCCCCTTTCTTTGGGCTTTCTTTAGGCTGTCTTTCCCCTTTCTTTGGGCTTTCTTTGCGCTTTCTTTCCCATTTCTTTGGGCTTTCTTTGGGCTTTCTTTCCCCTGTCTTTGGGCTTTCTTTGGGCTTTCTTTCCCCTTTCTTTCCCCTTTCTTTGGGCTTTCTTAGGGCTTTCTTCCCCCTTTCTTTGGGCTTTCTTTCCCCTTTCTTTGGGCTTTATTTTCCCTTTCTTTGGGCTTTCTTTAGGCTGTCTTTCCCCTTTCTTTGGGCTTTCTTTGCGCTTTCTTTCCCATTTCTTTGGGCTTTCTTTGGGCTTTCTTTCCCCTGTCTTTGGGCTTTCTTTGGGCTTTCTTTCCCCTTTCTTTCCCCTTTCTTTGGGCTTTCTTTGGGCTTTCTTCCCCCTTTCTTTGGGCTTTCTTTCCCCTTTCTTTGGGCTTTATTTCCCCTTTCTTTGGGCTTTCTTTCCCCTTTCCTTGGGCTTTCTTTCCCCTTTCTTTGGGCTTTCTCTCGCCTTTCTTTGGGGTTTCTTTGGGCTTTCTTTCCCCTTTCTTTGGGCTTTCTTTGGGCTTTCTTTGGGCTTTCTGTGGTCTTTCTTTGGGCTTTCTTTGGGCTTTCTTTGGGCTTTCTTTCCCCTTTCTTTCCACTTTCTTTGGGCTTTCTTTGGGCTTTCTTTGGGCTTTCTTTCCCCTTTCTTTGGGCTTTCTTTCCCCTTTCTTTGGGCTTTCTTTCCCCTTTCTTTGGGCTTTCTTTCCACTTTCTTTGGGCTGTCATTCCTCTTTCTTTGGGCTTTCTTTCCCCTTTCTTTGGGCTTTCTTTCCCCTTTCTTTGGGCTTTCTTTGGGCTTTCTTTGGGCTTTCTTTCCCCTTTCTTTGGGCTTTCTTTCCCCTTTCTTTGGGCTTTCTTTCCCCTTTCTGTCGGCTTTCTTTGGGGCTTTCTTTGGGCTTTCTTTCCCCTTTCTTTGGGCTTTCTTTCCCCTTTCTTTGGGCTTTCCTTGGACTTTCTTTGGGCTTTCTTTGGGTTTTCTTTCTCCTTTCTTTCCACTTTCTTTGGGCTTTCTTTGGGCTTTTTTTGGGCTTTCTTTGGGCTTTTTTTGGGCTTTCTTTCCCCTTTCTTTGGGCTTTCTTTCCCGTTTCTTTGGCCTTTCTTTGAGCTTTCTTTCCCCTTTCTTTGGGCTGTCATTCCCCTTTCTTTGGGCTTTCTTTCCCCTTTCTTTGGGCTTTCTTTCCCTTTTCTTTGGGCTTTCTTTGGGCTTTCTTTGGGCTTTCTTTGGGCTTTCTCTGTGCTTTCTTTCCCCTTTCTTTGGGCTTTCTTTCCCCTTTCTTTGGGCTTTCTTTCCCGTTTCTTTGGCCTTTCTTTGAGCTTTCTTTCCCCTTTCTTTGGGCTTCCTTTCCCCTTTCTTTGGGCTTTCTTTCCCCTTTCTTTGGGCTTTCTTTGGGCTGTCTTTCCCCTTTCTTTGGGCTTTCTTTCCCCTTTCTTTGGGTTTTCATTCCCCTTTCTTTGGGCTTTCTTTCCCCTTTCTTTGGGCTTTCTTTGCGCTTTCTTTCCCATTTCTTTGGGCTTTCTTTGGGCTTTCTTTCCCCTTTCTTTGGGCTTCCTTTGGGCTTTCTTTGGGCTTTCTTTCCCCTTTCTTTCCCCTTTCTTTGGGCTTTCTTTGGGCTTTCTTCCCCCTTTCTTTGGGCTTTCTTTCCCCTTTCTTTGGGCTTTATTTTCCCTATCTTTGTGCTTTCTTTCCCCTTTCCTTGGGCCTTATTTCCCCTTTCTTTGCGCTTTCTTTCCCCTTTCTTTGGGGTTTCTTTGGGCTTTCTTTCCCCTTTCTTTGGGGTTTCTTTGGGCTTTATTTCCCCTTTCTTTGGGCTTTCTTTGGGCTTTCTTTCCCCTTTCTTTTCCCTTTCTTTGGGCTTTCTTTCCCCTATCTTACCCCATTCTTTGGGCTTTGTTTCCCCTTTTTTGGGCTTTCTTTGGGCTTTCTTTGGGCTTTCTTTCCCCTTTCTTTGGGCTTTCTTTCCCCTTTCTTTGGGCTTTCTTTCCCCTTTCTTTGGGCTTTCTTTCCACTTTCTTTGGGCTGTCATTCCTCTTTCTTTGGGCTTTCTTTCCCCTTTCTTTGGGCTTTCTTTCCCCTTTCTTTGGGCTTTCTTTGGGCTTTCTTTGGGCTTTCTTTCCCCTTTCTTTGGGCTTTCTTTCCCCTTTCTTTGGGCTTTCTTTCCCCTTTCTGTCGGCTTTCTTTGGGGCTTTCTTTGGGCTTTCTTTCTCCTTTCTTTCCACTTTCTTTGGGCTTTCTTTGGGCTTTTTTTGGGCTTTCTTTCCCCTTTCTTTGGGCTTTCTTTCCCGTTTCTTTGGCCTTTCTTTGAGCTTTCTTTCCCCTTTCTTTGGGCTTTCTTTCCCCTTTCTTTGGGCTTTCCTTGGACTTTCTTTGGGCTTTCTTTGGATTTTCTTTCTCCTTTCTTTCCACTTTCTTTGGGCTTTCTTTGGGCTTTTTTTGGGCTTTCTTTCCCCTTTCTTTGGGCTTTCTTTCCCGTTTCTTTGGCCTTTCTTTGAGCTTTCTTTCCCCTTTCTTTGGGCTGTCATTCCCCTTTCTTTGGGCTTTCTTTCCCCTTTCTTTGGGCTTTCTTTCCCTTTTCTTTGGGCTTTCTTTGGGCTTTCTTTGGGCTTTCTTTGGGCTTTCTCTGTGCTTTCTTTCCCCTTTCTTTGGGCTTTCTTTCCCCTTTCTTTGGGCTTCCTTTCCCCTTTCTTTGGGCTTTCTTTCCCCTTTCTTTGGGCTTTCTTTGGGCTGTCTTTCCCCTTTCTTTGGGCTTTCTTTCCCCTTTCTTTGGGTTTTCATTCCCCTTTCTTTGGGCTTTCTTTCCCCTTTCTTTGGGCTTTCTTTGCGCTTTCTTTCCCATTTCTTTGGGCTTTCTTTGGGCTTTCTTTCCCCTTTCTTTGGGCTTCCTTTGGGCTTTCTTTGGGCTTTCTTCCCCCTTTCTTTCCCCTTTCTTTGGGCTTTCTTTGGGCTTTCTTTCCCCTTTCTTTGGGCTTTCTTTCCCCTTTCTTTGGGCTTTATTTTCCCTATCTTTGTGCTTTCTTTCCCCTTTCCTTGGGCCTTATTTCCCCTTTCTTTGCGCTTTCTTTCCCCTTTCTTTGGGGTTTCTTTGGGCTTTCTTTCCCCTTTCTTTGGGGTTTCTTTGGGCTTTATTTCCCCTTTCTTTGGGCTTTCTTTGGGCTTTCTTTCCCCTTTCTTTCCCCTTTCTTTGGGCTTTCTTTCCCCTATCTTACCCCATTCTTTGGGCTTTGTTTCCCCTTTCTTTGGGTTTTCTTTCCCCTTTCTTTGGGCTTTCTTTCCCCTTTCTGTGGGCTTTTTTTGGGCTTTCTTTGGGCTTTCTTTGGGCTTTCTTTCCCCTTTCTTTGGGCTTTCTTTCCCCTTTCTTTGGGCTTTCCTTGGGCTTTCTTTGGGTTTTCTTTCCCCTTTCTTTCCAATTTCTTTGGGCTTTCTTTGGGCTTTCTTTGGCTTTCTTTCCCCTTTCTTTGGGCTTTCTTTCCCCTTTCTTTGGACTTTCTTTCCCCTTTCTTTGGGCTTTCTTTCCCCTTTCTTTGGGCTTTATTTTCCCTATCTTTGTGCTTCTTTCCCTTTCCTTGGGCTTTCTTTCCCCTTTCTTTGGGCTTTCTTTCCCCTTTCTTTGGGGTTTCTTTGGGCTTTCTTTCCCCTTTCTTTGGGGTTTCTTTGGGCTTTATTTCCCTTTCTTTGGGCTTTCTTTGGGCTTTCTTTCCCCTTTCTTTCCCCTTTCTTTGGGCTTTCTTTCCCCTATCTTTCCCCTTTCTTTGGGCTTTGTTTCCCCTTTCTTTGGGCTTTCTTTCCCCTTTCTTTGGGCTTTCTTTCCCCTTTCTGTGGGCTTTCTTTCCCCTTTCTGTGGGCTTTCTTTGGGCATTCTTTGGCTTTCTTTGGGCTTTCTTTCCCCTTTCTTTGGGCTTTCTTTGCCCTTTCTTTGGGCTTTCCTTGGGCTTTCTTTGGGCTTTCTTTGGGTTTTCTTTCCCCTTTCTATCCACTTTCTTTGGGCTTTCTTTGGGCTTTTTTTGGGCTTTCTTTCCCCTCTCTTTGGGCTTTCTTTCCCCTTTTTTTGGACTTTCTTTCCCCTTTCTTTGGGCTTTCTTTCCCCTTTCTTTGGGCTGTCATTCCCCTTTCTTTGGGCTTTCTTTCCCCTTTCTTGGGCTTTCTTTCCCCTTTCTTTGGGGTTTCCTTCCCCTTTCTTTGGGCTTTCTTTCCCCTTTCTTTGGGCTGTCATTCCCCTTTCTTTGGGCTTTCTTTCCCTTTTCTTTGGGCTTTCTTTGGGCTTTCTTTGGTCTTTCTTTGGGCTTTCTCTGTGCTTTCTTTCCCCTTTCTTTGGGATTTCTTTGGGCTTTCTTTCCCCTTTCTTTGGGCTTTCTTTAGGCTGTCTTTCCCTTTTCTTTGGGCTTTCTTTCCCCTTTCTTGGGTTTTCTTTCCCCTTTCTTTGGGCTTTCTTTCCCCTTTCTTTGGGCTTTCTTTGCGCTTTCTTTCCCATTTCTTTGGGCTTTCTTTGGGCTTTCTTTCCCCTTTCTTTGGCTTTATTTTCCCTTTCTTTGGGCTTTCTTTCCCCTTTCCTTGGGCTTTCTTTCCCCTTTCTTTGGGCTTTCTTTCCCCTTTCTTTGGGGTTTCTTTGGGCTTTCTTTCCCCTTTCTTTGGGGTTTATTTGGGCTTTCTTTCCCCTTTCTTTGGGCTTTCTTTGGGCTTTCTTTCCCATTTCTTTCCCCTTTCATTGAGCTTTCTTTCCCCTTTCTTTCCCCTTTCTTTGGGCTTTTTTTCCCCTTTCTGTGGGCTTTCTTTGGGTTTTTTTTTTGCTTTCTTTGGGCTTTCTTTCCCCTATCTTTGGGCTTTCTTTCCCCTTTCTTTGGGCTTTCCTTGGGCTTTCTTTGGACTTTCTTTGGGCTTTCTTTCCCCTTTCCTTCCACTTTCTTTGGGCTTTCTTTGGGCTTTCTTTGCGCTTTCTTCCCCTTTCTTTGGGCTGTCTTTGCGCTTTCTTTCCCCTTTCTTTGGAATTTCTTTCCCCTTTCTTTGGGCTTTCTTGGCTTTCTTTGGGCTTTCTGTGGGCTTTCTATTGGGCTTTCTTTGGGTTTCTTTGGGCTTTCTTTCCCCTTTCTTTGGGCTTTCTTTCCCCTTTCTTTTGGCTTTATTTGGCTTTCTTTCCCCTTTCTTTGGGCTTTCTTTGGGCTTTCTTTCCCCTTTCTTTGGGCTTTCTTTCCCCTTTCTTTGGGCTTTCTTTGGGCTTTCTTTCCCCTTTCTTTGGGCTTTCTTTGGGCTTTCTTTCCCCTTTCTTTGGGCTTTCCTTCCCCTTTCTTTGGGCTTTCTTTGGGCTTTCTTTGGGCTTTGTTTACCCTTTCTTTGGGCTTTCTTTAGGCTTTCTTAGGCTTTCTTTGGGCTTTCTTTCCCCTTTCTTTGGGCTTTCTTTGGGCTTTCTTTCCCTTTCTTTGGGCTTTCTTTCCCCTTTCTTTGGGCTGTCTTTCCCCTTTCTTTGGGCTTTCTTTCCACTTTCTTTGGGCTTTCTTTCCCTTTTCTTTGGGCTTTCTTTGGGCTTTCTTTGGGCTTTCTTTGGGCTATCTCTTCGCTTTCTTTCCCCTTTCCTTGGGCTTTCTTTCCCCTTTCTTTGGGCTTTCTTTCCCCTTTCTTTGGGCTTTCTTTCCCCTTTCTTTGGGCTTTCTTTCCCCTTTCTTTGGGCTTTCTTTCCCCTTTCTTTGGGCTGTCTTTCTCCCTTTCTTTGGGCTTTCTTGGGCTTTCTTTGGGCTTTCTTTGGGCTTTCTTTGGGCTTTCTTTGAGCTTTCTTTCCCCTTTCTTTGGGCTTTCTTTCCCTTTTCTTTGGGTTTTCTTTCCCCTTTCTTTGGGCTTTCTTTCCCTTTCTTTGGGCTTTCTTTGCGCTTCCTTTCCCATTTCTTTGGGCTTTCTTTGGCTTTCTTTCCCCTTTCTTTGGGCTTTCTTTGGGCTTTCTTTCCCCTTTCTTTCCCCTTTCTTTGGGCTTTCTTTGGGCTTTCTTCCCCCTTTCTTTGGGCTTTCTTTCCCCATTCTTTGGGCTTTATTTCCCCTTTCTTTGGGCTTTCTTTCCCCTTTCCTTGGGCTTTCTTTCCCCTTTCTTTGGGCTTTCTTTCCCCTTTCTTTGGGGTTTCTTTGGGCTTTCTTTCCCCTTCCTTTGGGCTTTTTTTGGGCTTTCTTTGGGCTTTCTTTGGGCTTTCTGTGGGCTTTCTTTGGGCTTTCTTTGGGCTTTCTTGGGGCTTTCTTTCCCCTTTCTTACCACTTTCTATGGGCTTTCTTTGGGCTTTCTTTGGGCTTTCTATCCCCTTTCTTTGGCTTTCTTTCCCCTTTCTTTGGGCTTTCTTTCCCTTTTTTTGGGCTTTCTTTCCCCTTTCTTTGGGCTTTCTTTCCCCTTTCTTTGGCTGTCATTCCCCTTTCTTTGGGCTTTCTTTCCCCTTTCTTTGGGCTTTCTTTCCCCTTTCTTTGGGCTTTCTTTCCACTTTCTTTGGGCTGTCATTCCCCTTTCTTTGGGCTTTCTTTCCCCTTTCTTTGGGCTTTCTTTCCCCTTTCTTTGGGCTTTCTTTGGGATTTCTTTGGGCTTTCTTTGGGCTTTCTTTGGGCTTTCTTTGGGCTTTCTTTGGGCTTTCTTTGCGCTTTCTTTGGGCTTTCTTTGGGCTTTCTTTCCCCTTTCTTTGGGCTTTCTTTCCCCTTTCTGTGGGCTTTCTTTGGGCTTTGTTTCCCCTTTCTTTGGGCTTTCTTTGGGCTTTCTTTGGGCTTTCTTTCCCCTTTCTTTGGGCTTTCTTTCCCTTTCTTTGGGCTTTCTTTCCCCTTTCTTTGGGCTTTCTTTCCCCTTTCTTTGGGCTGTCATTCCCCTTTCTTTGGGCTTTCTTTCCCCTTTCTTTGGGCTTTCTTTCCCCTTTCTTTGGGCTTTCCTTAGGCTTTCTCTGGGATTTCTTTGGGCTTTCCTTGGCTTTCTTGGGATTTCTTTGGCTTTCTTTGGGCTTTCTTTAGGCTTTCTTTGGGCTTTCTTTGGCTTTCTTTCCCCTTTCTTTAGGCTTTCTTTCTCCTTTCTGTGGGCTTTCTTTGGGCTTTCTTTTGGCTTTCTTTGGGCTTTCTTTCCCCTTTCTTTGGGCTTTCCCTGGGCTTTCTTTGGGCTTTCTTTGGGTTTTCTTTCCCCTTTCTTTCCACTTTCTTTGGGCTTTCTTTGGGCTTTTTTTGGGCTTTCTTTCCCCTTTCTTTGGGCTTTCTTTCCCCTTTCTTTGGGCTTTCTTTCCCCTTTCTTTGGGCTGCCATTCCCCTTTCTTTGGGCTTTCTTCCCCTTTCTTTGGGCTTTCTTTCCCATTTCTTTGGGCTTTCTTTGGGCTTTCTTTGGGCTTTCTTTGGGCTTTCTCTGGGCTTTCTTTCCCCTTTCTTTGGGCTTTCCTTGGGCTTTCTTTGGACTTTCTTTGGGCTTTCTTTCCCCTTTCCTTCCACTTTCTTTGGGCTTTCTTTGGGCTTTCTTTGCGCTTTCTTTCCCCTTTCTTTGGGCTGTCTTTGCGCTTTCTTTCCCCTTTCTTTGGAATTTCTTTCCCCTTTCTTTGGGCTTTCTTTGGGCTTTCTTTGGGCTTTCTGTGGGCTTTCTTTGGGCTTTCTTTGGTTTTCTTTGGGCTTTCTTTCCCCTTTCTTTGGGCTTTCTTTCCCCTTTCTTTTGGCTTTATTTGGGCTTTCTTTCCCCTTTCTTTGGGCTTTCTTTGGGCTTTCTTTCCCCTTTCTTTGGGCTTTCTTTCCCCTTTCTTTGGGCTTTCTTTGGGCTTTCTTTCCCCTTTCTTTGGGCTTTCTTTGGGCTTTCTTTCCCCTTTCTTTGGGCTTTCCTTCCCCTTTCTTTGGGCTTTCTTTGGGCTTTCTTTGGGCTTTGTTTACCCTTTCTTTGGGCTTTCTTTAGGCTTTCTTTAGGCTTTCTTTGGGCTTTCTTTCCCCTTTCTTTGGGCTTTCTTTGGGCTTTCTTTCCCTTTCTTTGGGCTTTCTTTCCCCTTTCTTTGGGCTGTCTTTCCCTTTCTTTGGGCTTTCTTTCCACTTTCTTTGGGCTTTCTTTCCCTTTTCTTTGGGCTTTCTTTGGGCTTTCTTTGGGCTTTCTTTGGGCTATCTCTTCGCTTTCTTTCCCCTTTCCTTGGGCTTTCTTTCCCCTTTCTTTGGGCTTTCTTTCCCCTTTCTTTGGGCTTTCTTTCCCCTTTCTTTGGGCTTTCTTTCCCCTTTCTTTGGCTTTCTTTCCCCTTTCTTTGGGCTGTCTTTCCCCTTTCTTTGGGCTTTCTTTGGGCTTTCTTTGGGCTTTCTTTGGGCTTTCTTTGGGCTTTCTTTGAGCTTTCTTTCCCCCTTTCTTTGGGCTTTCTTTCCTTTTCTTTGGGTTTTCTTTCCCCTTTCTTTGGGCTTTCTTTCCCCTTTCTTTGGGCTTTCTTTGCGCTTCCTTTCCCATTTCTTTGGGCTTTCTTTGGGCTTTCTTTCCCCTTTCTTTGGGCTTTCTTTGGGCTTTCTTTCCCCTTTCTTTCCCCTTTCTTTGGGCTTTCTTTGGGCTTTCTTCCCCCTTTCTTTGGGCTTTCTTTCCCCATTCTTTGGGCTTTATTTCCCCTTTCTTGGGCTTTCTTTCCCCTTTCCTTGGGCTTTCTTTCCCCTTTCTTTGGGCTTTCTTTCCCCTTTCTTTGGGGTTTCTTTGGGCTTTCTTTCCCTTCCTTTGGGCTTTTTTTGGGCTTTCTTTGGGCTTTCTTTGGGCTTTCTGTGGGCTTTCTTTGGCTTTCTTTGGGCTTTCTTGGGGCTTTCTTTCCCCTTTCTTACCACTTTCTATGGGCTTTCTTTGGGCTTTCTTTGGGCTTTCTATCCCCTTTCTTTGGGCTTTCTTTCCCCTTTCTTTGGGCTTTCTTTCCCCTTTTTTTGGGCTTTCTTTCCCCTTTCTTTGGGCTTTCTTTCCCCTTTCTTTGGGCTGTCATTCCCCTTTCTTTGGGCTTTCTTTCCCCTTTCTTTGGGCTTTCTTTCCCCTTTCTTTGGGCTTTCTTTCCACTTTCTTTGGGCTGTCATTCCCCTTTCTTTGGGCTTTCTTTCCCCTTTCTTTGGGCTTTCTTTCCCCTTTCTTTGGGCTTTCTTTGGGATTTCTTTGGGCTTTCTTTGGCTTTCTTGGGCTTTCTTTGGGCTTTCTTTGGGCTTTCTTTGCGCTTTCTTTGGGCTTTCTTTGGGCTTTCTTTCCCCTTTCTTTGGGCTTTCTTTCCCCTTTCTGTGGGCTTTCTTTGGGCTTTGTTTCCCCTTTCTTTGGGCTTTCTTTGGGCTTTCTTTGGGCTTTCTTTCCCCTTTCTTTGGGCTTTCTTTCCCCTTTCTTTGGCTTTCTTTCCCCTTTCTTTGGGCTTTCTTTCCCCTTTCTTTGGGCTGTCATTCCCCTTTCTTTGGGCTTTCTTTCCCCTTTCTTTGGGCTTTCTTTCCCCTTTCTTTGGGCTTTCCTTAGGCTTTCTCTGGGATTTCTTTGGGCTTTCCTTGGGCTTTCTTTGGGATTTCTTTGGGCTTTCTTTGGGCTTTCTTTAGGCTTTCTTTGGGCTTTCTTTGGCTTTCTTTCCCCTTTCTTTAGGCTTTCTTTCTCCTTTCTGTGGGCTTTCTTTGGGCTTTCTTTTGGCTTTCTTTGGGCTTTCTTTCCCCTTTCTTTGGGCTTTCCCTGGGCTTTCTTTGGGCTTTCTTTGGGTTTTCTTTCCCCTTTCTTTCCACTTTCTTTGGGCTTTCTTTGGGCTTTTTTTGGGCTTTCTTTCCCCTTTCTTTGGGCTTTCTTTCCCCTTTCTTTGGGCTTTCTTTCCCCTTTCTTTGGGCTGCCATTCCCCTTTCTTTGGGCTTTCTTTCCCCTTTCTTTGGGCTTTCTTTCCCATTTCTTTGGGCTTTCTTTGGGCTTTCTTTGGGCTTTCTTTGGCTTTCTCTGGGCTTTCTTTCCCCTTTCTTTGGGCTTTCTATCCCCTTTCTGTGGGCTTTCTTTGGGCTTTCTTTGGGCTTTCTTTGGGCTTTCTTTCCCCTTTCTTTGGGCTTTCTTTCCCCTTCTTCGGCCTTTCTTGAGCTTTCTTTCCCTTTCTTTGGGCTTTCTTTCCCCTTTCTTTGGGCTTTCTTTGGGCTGTCTTTCCCCTTTCTTTGGGCTTTCTTTCCCCTTTCTTTGGGCTTTCTTTGGGCTTTCTTTGGGCTTTCTTTCCCCTTTCTTTGGGCATTCTTTGGGCTGTCTTTCCCCTTTCTTTGGGCTTTATTTCCCCTTTCTTTGGTCTTTCTTTGGGCTTTCTTTGGGCATTCTTTGGGCTTTCTTTGGGCTTTCTTTGGGCTTTCTTTCCCCTTTCTTTGGGCTTTCTTTCCCCTTTCTTTGGGCTTTCTTTCCCCTTTTTTTGGGTTCTTTCCCCTTTCTTTGGCTTTCTTTCCCATTTCTTTGGGCTTTCTTTCCCCTTTCTTTGGGCTTTCCTTGGGCTTTCTTTGGGCTTTCTTTGGATTTTCTTTCCCCTTTCTTTCCACTTTCTTTGGGCTTTCTTTGGGCTTTTTTTGGGCTTTCTTTGGGCTTTTTTGGGCTTTCTTTCCCCTTTCTTTGGGCTTTCTTTGGGCTTTCTTTGGCTTTCTTTCCCCTTTCTTTGGGCTTTCTTTCCCCTTTCTTTGGGCTTTCTTTGAGCTTTCTTTGGGATTTCTTTGGGCTTTCTTTGGTCTTTCTTTAGGCTTTCTTTGGGCTTTCTATCCCCTTTCTGTGGCTTTCTTTGGGCTTTCTTTGGGCTTTCTTTGGGCTTTCATTGGGTTTTCTTTGGGCTTTCTTTGGGCTTTCTTTGGGCTTTCTTTGGGCTTTCTTTGGGCTTTCTTTCCCCTTTCTTTGGGCTTTCTTTCCATTTTTTTGGGCTTTCTTTCCCCTTTCTTTGGGCTTTCTTTCCCCTTTCTTTAGGCTTTCTTTCCCCTTTCTTTCCCCTTTCTTTGGCCTTTCTTTGAGCTTCTTTCCCCTTTCTTTGGGCTTTCTTTCCCCTTTCTTTGGGCTTTCTTTGGGCTGTCCTTCCCCTTTCTTTGGGCTTTCTTTCCCCTTTCTTTGGGCTTTCTTTCCCATTTTTTTGGGCTTTCTTTCCCCTTTCTTTGGGCTTTCTTTCCCCTTTCTTTAGGCTTTCTTTCCCCTTTCTTTCCCCTTTCTTTGGCCTTTCTTTGAGCTTTCTTTCCCCTTTCTTTGGCTTTCTTTCCCTTTCTTTGGGCTTTCTTTGGGCTGTCTTTCCCCTTTCTTTGGGCTTTCTTTCCCCTTTCTTTGGGCTTTCTTTCCCCTTTCTTTGGGCTTTCTTTCCCCTTTCTTTGGGCTGTCATTCCCTTTTCTTTGGGCTTTCTTTGGGCTTTCTTTGGGCTTTCTTTCCCCTTTCTTTGGGCTTTCTTTCCCTTTCTTTGGGCTTTCTTTCCCTTTCTTTGGGCTGTCATTCCCTTTTCTTTGGGTTTTCTTTGGGCTTTCTTTGGGCTTTCTTTCGCCTTTCTTTGGGCTTTCTTTCCCCTTTCTTTGGGCTTTCTTTCCCCTTTCTTTGGGCTTTCTTTCCCCTTTCTTTGGGCTTTCTTTGGGCTTTCTTTGGGCTTTCTTTGGGCTTTCTTTGGGCTTTCTTTGGGCTTTCTTTCCCCTTTCTTTGGGCTTTCTTTCCCCTTACTGTGGGCTTTCTTTCCCCTTTCTGTGGGCTTTCTTTGGGCTTTCTTTCCCCTTTCTTTGGGCTTTCTTTCCCCTTTCTTTGGTCTTTCTTTCCCCTTTCTTTGGGCTTTCTTTCCCCTTTCTTTGGGCTTTCTTTCCCCTTTCTTTGGGCTTTCTTTCCCCTTTCTTTGGGCTGTCATTCCCCTTTCTTTGGGCTTTCTTTCCCCTTTCTTTGGGCTTTCTTTCCACTTTCTTTGGGCTTTCCTTGGGCTTTCTTTGGGATTTCTTTGGGCTTTCCTTGGGCTTTCTTTGGGATTTCTTTGGGCTTTCTTTGGGCTTTCTTTAGGCTTTCTTTGGGCTTTCTTTGGGCTTTCTTTCCCCTTTCTTTGGGATTTCTTTCTCCTTTCTGTGGGCTTTCTTTGGGCTTTCTTTGGCTTTCTTTGGGCTTTCTTTCCCCTTTCTTTGGGCTTTCTTTCCCCTTTCTTGGGCTTTCCCTGGGCTTTCTTTTGGCTTTCTTTGGGTTTTCTTTCCCCTTTCTTTCCACTTTCTTTGGGCTTTCTTTGGGCTTTTTTTGGACTTTCTTTCCCCTTTCTTTGGGCTTTCTTTCCCCTTTCCTTGGGCTTTCTTTCCCCTTTCTTTGGGCTGCCATTCCCCTTTCTTTGGGCTTTCTTTCCCCTTTCTTGGGCTTTCTTTCCCTTTTCTTTGGGCTTTCTTTGGGCTTTCTTTGGGCTTTCTCTGGGCTTTCTTTACCCTTTCTTTGGGCGCTCTTTCCCCTTTCTTTGGGATTTCTTTCCCCTTTCTTTGGGCTTTCTTTCCCCTTTCTTTGGGCTTTCTTTCCCCTTTCTTTCCCCTTTCTTTGCGGTTTCTTTGGGCTTTCTTTCCCCTTTCTTTCCCCTTTCTTTCCCCTTTCTTTGGGCTTTCTTTCCCCTTTCTTTGGGCTTTCTTTCCCCTTTCTTTGGGCTTTCTTTGGGCTTTCTTTGGGGTTTCTTTCCCCTTTCTTTGGGCATTCTTTGGGCTGTCTTTCCCCTTTCTTTGGGCTTTATTTCCCCTTTCTTTGGGCTTTATTTGGCTTTCTTTGGGCTTTCTTTGGGCTTTCTTTCCCCTTTCTTTGGGCTTTCTTTCCCCTTTCTTTGGGCTTTCTTTCCCATTTCTTTGGGCTTTCTTTCCCCTTTCTTTGGGCTGTCATTCCCCTTTCTTTGGGCTTTCTTTCCCCTTTCTTTGGGCTTTCTTTCCCCTTTCTTTGGGCTTTCTTTCCCATTTTTTTGGCTTTCTTTCCCCTTTCTTTGGGCTTTCTTTCCCCTTTCTTTAGGCTTTCTTTCCCCTTTCTTTCCCCTTTCTTGGCCTTTCTTTGAGCTTTCTTTCCCCTTTCTTTGGGCTTTCTTTCCCCTTTCTTTGGGCTTTCTTTGGGCTTTCTTTGGGCTTTCTTTGGGTTTTCTTTCCCTTTCTTTCCACTTTCTTTGGCTTTCTTTGGGCTTTTTTGGGCTTTCTTTCCCCTTTCTTTGGGCTTTCTTTCCCCTTTCTTTGGGCTTTCTTTCCCCTTTCTTTGGGCTGTCATTCCCCTTTCTTTGGGCTTTCTTTCCCCTTTCTTTGGGCTTTCTTTCCCTTTTCTTTGGGCTTTCTTTGGGCTTTCTTTGGGCTTTCTTTCCCCTTTCTCTGGGCTTTCTTAACCCCTTTCTTTGGGCTTTCTTTCCCCTTTCTTTGGGCTTTCTTTCCCTTTCTTTAGGCTTTCTTTCCCCTTTCTTTCCCTTTCTTTGGCCTTTCTTTGAGCTTTCTTTCCCCTTTCTTTGGGCTTTCTTTCCCCTTTCTTTGGGCTTTCTTTGGGCTGTCTTTCCCCCTTCTTTGGGCTTTCTTTCCCCTTTCTTTGGGCTTTCTTTGGGCTGTCTTTCCCCCTTCTTTGGGCTTTCTTTCCCCTTTCTGTGGCTTTTTTTGGGCTTTCTTTGGGCTTTCTTTCGGCTTTCCTTCCCCTTTCTGTGGGCTTTCTTTGGGCTTTCTTTGGGCTTTCTTTGGGCTTTCTTTCCCCTTTCTTTCCCCTTTCTTTGGGCTTTCTTTGGGCTTTCTTTGGGCTTTCTTTGGGATTTCTTTCCCCTTTCTTGGGCTTTCTTTCCCCTTTCTGTGGGCTTTCTTTGGGCTTTCTTTCCCCTTTCTTTGGGCTTTCTTTGGGCTTTCTTTGGGCTTTCTTTCCCCTTTCTTTGGGCTTTCTTTCCCCTTTCTTTGGGCTTTCTTTCCCCTTTCTTTGGGCTTTCTTTCCCCTTTCTTTGGGCTTTCTTTCCCCTTTCTTTGGGCTGTCATTCCCCTTTCTTTGGCTTTCTTTCCCCTTTCTTTGGGCTTTCTTTCCCCTTTCTTTGGGCTTTCTTTCCCCCTTTCTTTGGGCTGTCATTCCCCTTTCTTTGGGCTTTCTTTCCCCTTTCTTTGGGCTTTCTTTCCCCTTTCTGTGGGCTTTCCTTGGGCTTTCTTTGGGATTTCTTTGGGCTTTCCTTGGGCTTTCTTTGGGATTTCTTTGGGCTTTCTTTGGGCTTTCTTTAGGCTTTCTTTGGGCTTTCTTTGGGCTTTCTTTCCCCTTTCTTTGGGCTTTCTTTCCCCTTTCTTTGGGCTTTCCCTGGGCTTTCTTTGGGCTTTCTTTGGGTTTTCTTTCCCCTTTCTTTCCACTTTCTTTGGGCTTTCTTTGGGCTTTTTTGGGCTTTCTTTCCCCTTTCTTTGGGCTTTCTTTCCCCTTTCTTTGGGCTTTCTTTCCCCTTTCTTTGGGCTGCCATTCCCCTTTCTTTGGGCTTTCTTTCCCCTTTCTTTGGGCTTTCTTTCCCATTTCTTTGGGCTTTCTTTGGGCTTTCTTTGGGCTTTCTCTGGGCTTTCTTTCCCCTTTCTTTGGGCTTTCTATCCCCTTTCTGTGGGCTTTCTTTGGGCTTTCTTTGGGCTTTCTTTGGGCTTTCTTTCCCCTTTCTTTGGGCTTTCTTTCCCCTTTCTTCGGCCTTTCTTTGAGCTTTCTTTTCCCTTTCTTTGGGCTTTCTTTCCCCTTTCTTTGGGCTTTCTTTGGGCTGTCTTTCCCCTTTCTTTGGGCTTTCTTTCCCCTTTCTTTGGGCTTTCTTTGGGCTTTCTTTGGGCTTTCTTTCCCTTTCTTTGGGCATTCTTTGGGCTGTCTTTCCCCTTTCTTTGGGCTTTATTTCCCCTTCTTTGGGCTTTCTTTGGGCTTTCTTTGGGCATTCTTTGGGCTTTCTTTGGGCTTTCTTTCCCCTTTCTTTGGCTTTCTTTCCCCTTTCTTTGGGCTTTCTTTCCCCTTTCTTTGGGCTTTCTTTGGGCTTCTTTGGGCTTTCTTTGGGCTTTCTTTGGGCTTTTTTTGGGCTTTCTTTGGGCTTTCTTTCCCCTTTCTTTGGGCTTTCTTTCCCCTTTCTTTGGGCTTTCTTTCCCCTTTCTTTGGGCTGTCATTCCCCTTTCTTTGGGCTTTCTTTCCCTTTCTTTGGGCTTTCTTTCCGCTTTCTTTGGGCTTTTCTTGGGCTTTCTTTGGGCTTTCTTTGGATTTTCTCTCCCCTTTCTTTCCAATTTCTTTGGGCTTTCTTTGGGCTTTTTTTGGGCTTTCTTTGGGCTTTTTTTGGCTTTCTTTCCCCTTTCTTTGGGCTTTCTTTCCCTTTCTTTGGGCTTTCTTTCCCCTTTCTTGGGCTTTCTTTGAGCTTTCTTTGGGATTTCTTTGGGCTTTCTTTGGGCTTTCTTTAGGCTTTCTTTGGGCTTTCTTTGGGCTTTCTTTCCCCTTTCTTTGGGCTTTCTATCCCCTTTCTGTGGGCTTTCTTTGTGCTTTCTTTGGGCTTTCTTTGGGCTTTCTTTCCCCTTTCTTTGGGCTTTCTTTCCCTTTCTTTGGGCTTTCTTGGGCTTTCTTTGGGCTTTCTTTGGGTTTTCTTTCCCCTTTCTTTCCACTTTCTTTGGGCTTTCTTTGGGCTTTTTTGGGCTTTCTTTCCCATTTCTTTGGCTTTCTTTCCCCTTTCTTTGGGCTTTCTTTCCCCTTTCTTTGGGCTTTCTTTCCCCTTTCTTTGTGCTGTCATTCCCCTTTCTTTGGGCTTTCTTTCCCCTTTCTTTGGGCTTTCTTTCCCTTTTCTTTGGGCTTTCTTTGGGCTTTCTTTGGGCTTTCTTTCCCCTTTCTCTGGGCTTTCTTAACCCCTTTCTTTGGGCTTTCTTTCCCCTTTCTTTGGGCTTTCTTTCCCCTTTCTTTAGGCTTTCTTTCCCCTTTCTTTCCCCTTTCTTTGGCCTTTCTTTGAGCTTTCTTTCCCCTTTCTTTGGGCTTTCTTTCCCCTTTCTTTGGGCTTTCTTTGGGCTGTCTTTCCCCTTCTTTGGGCTTTCTTTCCCCTTTCTTTGGGCTTTCTTTGGGCTGTCTTTCCCCCTTCTTTGGGCTTTCTTTCCCCTTTCTGTGGGCTTTTTTTGGGCTTTCTTTGGCTTTCTTTCGGCTTTCCTTCCCCTTTCTGTGGGCTTTCTTTGGGCTTTCTTTGGGCTTTCTTTGGGCTTTCTTTCCCCTTTCTTTCCCCTTTCTTTGGGCTTTCTTTGGGCTTTCTTTGGGCTTTCTTTGGGCTTTCTTTGGATTTCTTTCCCCTTTCTTTGGGCTTTCTTTCCCCTTTCTGTGGGCTTTCTTTGGGCTTCTTTCCCCTTTCTTTGGGCTTACTTTGGGCTTTCTTTGGGCTTTCTTTCCCCTTTCTTTGGGCTTTCTTTCCCCTTTCTTTGGGCTTTCTTTCCCCTTTCTTTGGGCTTTCTTTCCCCTTTCTTTGGGCTTTCTTTCCCTTTCTTTGGGCTGTCATTCCCCTTTCTTTGGGCTTTCTTTCCCCTTTCTTTGGGCTTTCTTTCCCCTTTCTTTGGGCTTTCTTTCCCCTTTCTTTGGGCTGTCGTTCCCCTTTCTTTGGGCTTTCTTTCCCCTTTCTTTGGGCTTTCTTTCCCCTTTCTTTGGGCTTTCCTTGGGCTTTCTTTGGGATTTCTTTGGGCTTTCCTTGGGCTTTCTTTGGGATTCTTTGGGCTTTCTTTGGGCTTTCTTTAGGCTTTCTTTGGGCTTTCTTTGGGCTTTCTTTCCCCTTTCTTTAGGCTTTCTTTCTCCTTTCTGTGGGCTTTCTTTGGGCTTTCTTTTGGCTTTCTTTGGGCTTTCTTTCCCCTTTCTTTGGCTTTCTTTCCCCTTTCTTTGGGCTTTCCCTGGGCTTTCTTTGGGCTTTCTTTGGGTTTTCTTTCCCGTTTCTTTCCACTTCTTTGGGCTTTCTTTGGCTTTTTTTGGGCTTTCTTTCCCCTTTCTTTGGGCTTTCTTTCCCCTTTCTTTGGGCTTCTTTCCCCTTTCTTTGGGCTGCCATTCCCCTTTCTTTGGGCTTTCTTTCCCCTTTCTTTGGGCTTTCTTTCCCATTTCTTTGGGCTTTCTTTGGGCTTTCTTTGGGCTTTCTCTGGGCTTTCTTTCCCCTTTCTTTGGGCTTTCTATCCCCTTTCTGTGGGCTTTCTTTGGGCTTTCTTTGGGCTTTCTTTCCCCTTTCTTTGGGCTTTCTTTCCCCTTTCTTCGGCCTTTCTTGAGCTTTCTTTTCCCTTTCTTTGGGCTTTCTTTCCCCTTTCTTTTGGCTTTCTTTGGGCTGTCTTTCCCCTTTCTTTGGGCTTTCTTTCCCCTTTCTTTGGGCTTTCTTTCACCTTTCTTTGGGCTTTCTTTCCCCTTTCTTTGGGCATTCTTTGGGCTGTCTTTCCCTTTCTTTGGGCTTTATTTCCCCTTTCTTTGGGCTTTCTTTGGGCTTTCTTTGGGCATTCTTTGGGCTTTCTTTGGGCTTTCTTTCCCTTTCTTTGGGCTTTCTTTCCCCTTTCTTTGGGCTTTCTTTCCCCTTTCTTTGGGCTTTCTTTCCCCTTTCTTTGGGCTTTCTTTCCCCTTTTTTTGGGCTTTCTTTCCCCTTTCTTTGGGCTTTCTTTCCCATTTCTTTGGGCTTTCTTTCCCCTTTCTTGGGCTTTCCTTGGGCTTTCTTTGGGCTTTCTTTGGATTTTCTTCCCCTTTCTTTCCACTTTCTTTGGGCTTTCTTGGGCTTTTTTTGGGCTTTCTTTGGGCTTTTTTTGGATTTTCTTTCCCCTTTCTTTGGGCTTTCTTTGGGCTTTCTTTGGGCTTTCTTTCCCCTTTCTTTGGGCTTTCTTTCCCCTTTCTTTGGCTTTCTTTGAGCTTTCTTTGGGATTTCTTTGGGCTTTCTTTGGGCTTTCTTTAGGCTTTCTTTCGGCTTTCTATCCCCTTTCTGTGGGCTTTCTTTGGGCTTTCTTTGGGCTTTCTTTGGGCTTTCTTTGGGTTTTCTTTGGGCTTTCTTTGGGCTTTCTTTGGGCTTTCTTTGGGCTTTCTTTGGGCTTTCTTTGGGCTTTCTTTCCCCTTCTTTGGGCTTTCTTTCCCATTTTTTTGGGCTTTCTTTCCCCTTTCTTTGGGCTTTCTTTCCCCTTTCTTTAGGCTTTCTTTCCCCTTTCTTTCCCCTTTCTTTGGCCTTTCTTTGAGCTTTCTTTCCCCTTTCTTTGGGCTTTCTTTCCCCTTTCTTTGGGCTTTCTTTGGGCTGTCTTTCCCTTTCTTTGGGCTTTCTTTCCCATTTTTTGGCTTTCTTTCCCCTTTCTTTGGGCTTTCTTTCCCCTTTCTTTGGGCTGTCATTCCCCTTTCTTTGGGCTTTCTTTCCCCTTTCTTTGGGCTTTCTTTCCCCTTTCTTTGGGCTTTCTTTCCCCTTTCTTTGGGCTTTCTTTCCCCCTTTCTTTGGGCTTTCTTTCCCCTTTCTTTGGGCTTTCTTTCCCCTTTCTTTGGGCTTTCTTTGGGCTTTCTTTGGGCTTTCTTTCCCCTTTCTTTGGGCTTTCTTTCCCCTTTCTTTCCCCTTTCTTTGGGCTTTCTTTCCCCTTTCTTTGGGCTTTCTTTCCCCTTTCTTTGGGCTTTCTTTCCCCTTTCTTTGGGCTTTCTTTCCCCTTTCTTTGGGCTGTCATTCCCCTTTCTTTGGACTTTCTTTCCCTTTCTTTGGGCTTTCTTCCCCTTTCTTTGGGCTTTCTTTCCCCTTTCTTTGGGCTTTCTTTCCCCTTTCT
Source organism: Columba livia (assembly GCF_036013475.1). Taxonomy (NCBI): domain Eukaryota; kingdom Metazoa; phylum Chordata; class Aves; order Columbiformes; family Columbidae; genus Columba; species Columba livia. The sequence goes on along the minus strand of NW_027043553.1, from coordinate 4,546 downwards.
TTGGGCTGTCATTCCCCTTTCTTTGGGCTTTCTTGCCCCTTTCTTTGGGCTTTCTTTCCCCTTTCTTTGGGCTTTCCTTGGGCTTTCTTTGGGATTTCTTGGGCTTTCCTTGGGCTTTCTTGGGATTTCTTGGGCTTTCTTTGGGCTTTCTTTAGGCTTTCTTTGGGCTTTCTTTGGGCTTTCTTTCCCCTTTCTTAGGCTTTCTTTCTCCTTTCTGTGGGCTTTCTTTGGGCTTTCTTTTGGCTTTCTTTGGGCTTTCTTTCCCCTTTCTTTGGGCTTCTTTCCCCTTTCTTGGGGCTTTCCTGGGCTTTCTTTGGGCTTTCTTTGGGTTTTTCTTTCCCCTTTCTTTCCACTTTTTTTGGGCTTTCTTTGGGCTTTTTTTGGACTTTCTTTCCCCTTTCTTTGGGCTTTCTTTCCCTTTCTTTGGGCTTTCTTTCCCCTTTCTTTGGGCTTTCTCTCTCCTTTCTTTGGGCTTTCTTTCCCCTTTCCTTGGGCTTTCTTTCCCCTTTCTTTGGGATTTCTTTCCCCTTTCTTTGGGCTTTCTTTCCCCTTTCTTTGGGCTTCTTTCCCCTTTCTTCGGCCTTTCTTTGAGCTTTCTTTTCCCTATCTTTGGGCTTTCTTTCCCCTTTCTTTGGGCTTTCTTTGGGCTTTCTTTGGGCTTTCTTTGGGCTTTCTTTGGGGTTTTCTTTCCCCTTTCTTTGGGCATTCTTTGGGCTGTCTTTCCCCTTTGTTTGGGCTTTATTTCCCCTTTCTTTGGGCTTTATTTGGGCTTTCTAGGCTCCCTTGGCTTTCTTTCCCCTTTCTTTGGGCTTTCTTTCCCCTTTCTTGGGCTTTCTTTCCCCTTTCTTTGGGCTTTCTTTCTCCTTTCTTTGGGCTTTCTTTCCCCTTTCTTTGGGCTGTCATTCCCCTTTCTTTGGGCTTTCTTTCCCCTTTCTTTGGGCTTTCTTTCCCCTTTCTTTGGGCTTTCCTTGGGCTTTCTTTGGGTTTTCTTTCCCCTTTCTTTCACTTTCTTTGGGCTTTCTTTCCCCTTTCTTTGGGCTTTCTTTCCCCTTTCTTTGGGCTTTCTTTCCCCTTTCTTTGGGCTTTCTTTGAGCTTTCTTTGGATTTCTTTGGGCTTTCTTTGGGCTTTCTTTAGGCTTTCTTTGGGCTTTCTTTCCCCTTTCTTTGGGCTTTCTATCCACTTTCTGTGGATTTCTTTGGGCTTTCTTTGGGCTTTCTTTGGGCTTTCTTTCCCCTTTCTTTGGGCTTTCTTCTCCCCTTTCTTTGGGCTTTCTTTCCCCTTTCTTTGGGCTTTCTTTCCCCTTTCTTTGGGCTTTCTTTGGCTTTCTTTGGCTTTCTTTGGGCTTTCTTTGGGCTTTCTTTGGGCTTTCTTTCCCCTTTCTTTGGGCTTTCTTTCCCCTTACTGTGGGCTTTCTTTCCCCTTTCTGTGGGCTTTCTTTGGGCTTTCTTTCCCCTTTCTTTGGGCTTTCTTTCCCCTTTCTTTGGGCTTTCTTTCCCCTTTCTTTGGGCTTTCTTTCCCCTTTCTTTGGGCTTTCTTTCCCCTTTCTTTGGGCTTTCTTTCCCCTTTCTTTGGGCTGTCATTCCCCTTTCTTTGGGCTTTCTTTCCCCTTTCTTTGGGCTTTCTTTCCACTTTCTTTGGGCTTTCCTTGGGCTTTCTTTGGATTTCTTTGGGCTTTCCTTGGGCTTTCTTTGGGATTTCTTTGGGCTTTCTTTGGGCTTTCTTTAGGCTTTCTTTGGGCTTTCTTTGGGCTTTCTTTCCCCTTTCTTTGGATTTCTTTCTCCTTTCTGTGGGCTTTCTTTGGGCTTTCTTTTGGCTTTCTTGGGCTTTCTTTCCCCTTTCTTTGGGCTTTCTTTCCCTTTCTTGGGGCTTTCCCTGGGCTTTCTTTTGGCTTTCTTTGGGTTTTCTTTCCCCTTTCTTTCCACTTTCTTTGGGCTTTCTTTGGGCTTTTTTTGGACTTTCTTTCCCCTTTCTTTGGGCTTTCTTTCCCCTTTCCTTGGGCTTTCTTTCCCCTTTCTTTGGGCTGCCATTCCCCTTTCTTTGGGCTTTCTTTCCCCTTTCTTTGGGCTTTCTTTCCCTTTTCTTTGGGCTTTCTTTGGGCTTTCTTTGGGCTTTCTCTGGGCTTTCTTTACCCTTTCTTTGGGCGCTCTTTCCCCTTTCTTTGGGATTTCTTTCCCCTTTCTTTGGGCTTTCTTTCCCCTTTCTTTGGGCTTTCTTTCCCCTTTCTTTCCCCTTTCTTTGCGGTTTCTTTGGGCTTTCTTTCCCCTTTCTTTCCCCTTTCTTTCCCTTTCTTTGGGCTTTCTTTCCCCTTTCTTTGGGCTTTCTTTCCCCTTTCTTTGGGCTTTCTTTGGGCTTTCTTTGGGGTTTCTTTCCCCTTTCTTTGGGCATTCTTTGGGCTGTCTTTCCCCTTTCTTTGGGCTTTATTTCCCCTATCTTTGGGCTTTATTTGGGCTTTCTTTGGGCTTTCTTTGGGCTTTCTTTCCCCTTTCTTTGGGCTTTCTTTCCCTTTCTTTGGGCTTTCTTTCCCATTTCTTTGGGCTTTCTTTCCCCTTTCTTTGGCTTTCTTTCCCCTTTCTTTGGGCTTTCTTTCCCATTTTTTTGGGCTTTCTTTCCCCTTTCTTTGGGCTTTCTTTCCCCTTTCTTTACGCTTTCTTTCCCCTTTCTTTCCCCTTTCTTTGGCCTTTCTTTGAGCTTTCTTTCCCCTTTCTTTGGGCTTTCTTTCCCCTTTCTTTGGGCTTTCTTTGGGCTTTCTTTGGGCTTTCTTTGGGTTTTCTTTCCCCTTTCTTTCCACTTTCTTTGGGCTTTCTTGGGCTTTTTTTGGGCTTTCTTTCCCATTTCTTTGGGCTTTCTTTCCCCTTTCTTTGGGCTTTCTTTCCCCTTTCTTTGGGCTGTCATTCCCCTTTCTTTGGGCTTTCTTTCCCCTTTCTTTGGGCTTTCTTTCCCTTTTCTTTGGGCTTTCTTTGGGCTTTCTTTGGGCTTTCTTTCCCCTTTCTCTGGGCTTTCTTAACCCCTTTCTTTGGGCTTTCTTTCCCCTTTCTTTGGGCTTTCTTTCCCCTTTCTTTAGGCTTTCTTTCCCCTTTCTTTCCCCTTTCTTTGGCCTTTCTTTGAGCTTTCTTTCCCCTTTCTTTGGGCTTTCTTTCCCCTTTCTTGGGCTTTCTTTGGGCTGTCTTTCCCCCTTCTTTGGGCTTTCTTTCCCCTTTCTTTGGGCTTTCTTTGGGCTGTCTTTCCCCCTTCTTTGGGCTTTCTTTCCCCTTTCTGTGGGCTTTTTTTGGGCTTTCTTTGGGCTTTCTTTCGGCTTTCCTTCCCCTTTCTGTGGGCTTTCTTTGGGCTTTCTTTGGGCTTTCTTTGGGCTTTCTTTCCCCTTTCTTTCCCCTTTCTTTGGCTTTCTTTGGGCTTTCTTTGGGCTTTCTTTGGGATTTCTTTCCCCTTTCTTTGGGCTTTCTTTCCCCTTTCTGTGGGCTTTCTTGGGCTTTCTTTCCCCTTTCTTTGGGCTTTCTTTGGGCTTTCTTTGGGCTTTCTTTCCCCTTTCTTTGGGCTTTCTTTCCCCTTTCTTTGGGCTTTCTTTCCCCTTTCTTTGGGCTTTCTTTCCCCTTCTTTGGGCTTTCTTCCCCTTTCTTTGGGCTGTCATTCCCCTTTCTTTGGGCTTTCTTTCCCCTTTCTTTGGGCTTTCTTTCCCCTTTCTTTGGGCTTTCTTTCCCCTTTCTTTGGGCTGTCATTCCCCTTTCTTTGGGCTTTCTTTCCCCTTTCTTTGGGCTTTCTTTCCCCTTTCTTTGGCTTTCCTTGGGCTTTCTTTGGGATTTCTTTGGGCTTTCCTTGGGCTTTCTTTGGGATTTCTTTGGGCTTTCTTTGGGCTTTCTTTAGGCTTTCTTTGGGCTTTCTTTGGGCTTTCTTTCCCTTTCTTTAGGCTTTCTTTCTCCTTTCTGTGGGCTTTCTTGGGCTTTCTTTGGCTTTCTTTGGGCTTTCTTTCCCCTTTCTTTGGCTTTCTTTCCCCTTTCTTTGGGCTTTCCCTGGGCTTTCTTTGGGCTTTCTTTGGGTTTTCTTTCCCCTTTCTTTCCACTTTCTTTGGGCTTTCTTTGGGCTTTTTTTGGCTTTCTTTCCCCTTTCTTTGGGCTTTCTTTCCCCTTTCTTTGGGCTTTCTTTCCCCTTTCTTTGGGCTGCCATTCCCCTTTCTTTGGGCTTTCTTTCCCCTTTCTTTGGGCTTTCTTTCCCATTTCTTTGGGCTTTCTTTGGGCTTTCTTTGGGCTTTCTCTGGGCTTTCTTTCCCCTTTCTTTGGGCTTTCTATCCCCTTTCTGTGGGCTTTCTTTGGGCTTTCTTTGGGCTTTCTTTGGGCTTTCTTTCCCCTTTCTTTGGGCTTTCTTTCCCCTTTCTTCGGCCTTTCTTTGAGCTTTCTTTTCCCTTTCTTTGGGCTTTCTTTCCCCTTTCTTTGGGCTTTCTTTGGGCTGTCTTTCCCCTTTCTTTGGGCTTTCTTTCCCCTTTCTTTGGGCTTTCTTTGGGCTTTCTTTGGGCTTTCTTTCCCTTTCTTTGGGCATTCTTTGGGCTGTCTTTCC